>NC_087188.1:13113734-13143734 GCF_035594125.1 Scylla paramamosain
TTCGGTGTGTGAGAGAAAACGGGTGTGTGGTTACAGTGTTATCCGCGATGCATTTGTGTTTATAGCGAAAGAAAAGCGATTGAATCCTCTCTTTCGTTACGCAATGTTGGGATTCGAAGCACCGAGCTGGATGAAAGTCGGTTAGCCTTTACAATGGCGCAGAAATGTGTGATGCGAGAACAGAAAACGGAATGTATTAGACTTTTGTGCAATCAGAGAAAACGTACTGCAGATCTCCAGGAATGGCAACAATAAAGAACCATAAATCGAGAGGTTTTATCATTTGCAACGGCATTCCGCATAAACGCGTGAAGCGATAATAGAAAACGGAATGTATAAGACAGTGGTGTGATCAAAGAAGACGTGCTGCAGGTCTCCAGGAATAACAATAAACGGCAAACTATTTAGACCCCAAACACTGTCTAAAAACTGAATGCGTGTCTCCAGTGACTTGAGAGAGAAAACAACACGATCTCTCATTCCCTCGTTGTAGGAGGACGACCCCCGCTTGGCAGGAGGGAACCCAACCCACCGCTGACACACCGACGACAACACAAAAAAAACGACTTAATCCTGCACTTGAGGTGAAAATCTGCAGTGCAACACGTGTGCCAGGTGAATGGGCGCGCAAGGGCTGCATGTTACCAATACTTAAAGACCCGGATTTTGAAGCGCTTCCAACTCCCATCACGACAAGTTTCAAGGGCCACAGGGATCACCGTAGCAGGTTTTCATGCGGAGTCCTCGTTAAACTATCACTGGGGTCTTGGCAACACTCCTGGGAACTCTGACATCCACAGGGGCCTGAGAAAGTTGTGTCGACGGGACCCGGATGAGCTTGAGAATGCGGGCCAGAGGTGTTTTGCAGGCTCGGCAGAAGCTCGAGGTTCTGGAATACCTTACACGAACACGCTAATGCATACAAATATATGACGTTAAAACATGGAAAATATTTTTTTTTTATTTCATAACGAACACTAAAGGATATACAAGATCTATTTATATATATATTTCTTTTTTTTTTTTTTTGTCATTTTATTATTTTATCTTCCTCTCTAACCTCCCCGTCTCGTGCTCCTCCTCCTCCTTCGCTAACCGGTAATAATTACAACGTTTCCTTATATTTAGGAGTAATAAGCGTCTTAATTGCGCAGCCGCCTCCGCCACGTGAAGGAACAATTGCATCCTCCGCCCTGACTGAGCCGCGCGTCACCACCGAGTCGCCAACACGCCAACACGTCAACACCCAAGCAACACGTCACCGAAAAACCTTTAGACTCGTTAACCTTCACGTTCTCAAGATTAATTTTCCTAGACTTATTATAAGTCGTGGTGTTAAAGTGTCATTTTTTTTCCTATCAAGTCTAGAATCCTTATTTAATCATCACTAGAATTGAGGGAGGAAAAAAAAATCTTCCGGTCGTTTTCGTAACCTTCTTAGGACCAGTTTTCCAAGACTAAGATAATTATTCATATCGTGAAGTGACTTTTTTCCTATTCTCTCTCTCTCTCTCTCTCTCTCTCTCTCTCTCTCTCTCTCTCTCTCTCTCTCTCTCTCTCTCTCTCTTATCATCATTAAAACTTAGCTTGTCTCAGTTTCTTTCTTGCTTCATGACCGCGTTGCCTCACTAACACTTCTCTCCCTGTAGTCCACAAATCCCCTTTCAGAAAAACATAAAAGCACAACCCGTTTTCTTTCCTATTCATTTACCAGTTTTCCATTGCGTTGCCACCTAAATCCTATGGCAAACTAACCTATTCTTTGCCACTATGCCTTTCCCTAACACAACCTCCCAACACCTTCACAAAACACGTATTTCAAAGCGTGTTAGATGTTATTTTATGTTTATTGTCTTTTCATCGCCTCTAGACTCCAAACCTTGTATATTATCTTCACAAAACACGTATTTCTTAAGATTCGGGGTGACAAGAGCGTATAGTCTTGTTTTTCTTACGTTTATTGTCTTTTCATAGTCTATAACACTCCATGACTCACAAAACATGTACTTCAAAGCGTATCTGATACTTTTTTTAAGTTTTGAGGTGACAACAGGGTGTCGAGTCCAGTCTTGTTACGTTTGTCGTCTTGTCGCCACCTACAGACTCAATGAATACTGGCGCTGGAGTGTTTAGTTGAGCAATTTGCATCTCACGCTCACAGAGGATCGGATTGGAATGGTAGGTTCAGGCACCGGTTCATGTGATGTACGATAATGTACGAACATGAATCCCTGTCCTTTTTTAATGATGCTACACACACACACACACACACACACACACACACTCTCTCTCTCTCTCTCTCTCTCTCTCTGAAGACAGAATTATAAGCAAAGGAATTAGTAAGGATACACGTACAGTACGACACCTCTACTCCTATGTACGAAAGCAGCACCGATGATGTTCCATGATTATTGTACGAACGGTTTGTCATTAGCCAGTATTCTTATACACTTCTCTCTGTTTGCAAAGGTTACAGAGATCATTAGTCGGTTATTTCATAGATGTTCTCTTCCACTGGTGGCGTAGAATCCTTTTCAGTATAATATTAGAATTGGAAACACTCTTCAAAACCCCCAATTTCCACTAAAGCCTTTTGAAAGTAGGAAAGGTAAGAGAATGTGATGTTTAAGAGTAAGAACAGCTGTCATGTGGTCACTTCTGCCTCTGCTGCATTGAACAGAGGAACGTTTTGCCTTAGAGAACAAAATCCAAGGATCCTATTTTGAAATGCTTTGTCCTCTCGTCAGCTCCATTTTCAAAGGCCACAGAGATTAGTCGAGTTCTGAAGAGCGTTAAGTCCACTGATGGTAAAAAAAAAAAAAAAAAAAAAAAAAAAAAAAAAAAAAAAAAAATATATATATATATATATATATATATATATATATATATATATATATATATATATATATATATATATATATATATATATATATATATCTTGCCAGAAGTATGACTGAGATTAAAGCACTCTTAAAAACATCAAATTTTCACTAGAGGCAGTTGAAACTATTCGGGATAAGACGCCGTTATCAGAATACACTTCCTGGCTGACTGATTGATTCCCAGACTTGCTGTTGTATCTTGAAGTAGAACAAAGGAGGAGGGTTCATGACGCGTCTCACTAAAAAGTACCTTTAGCTAAACGTTCGCTGATTATGATACAGATTGGAAGATGCGCTAAAGTCTATGTCACAGCGCTGCATCACGGTGTCTGTTGCTGCCTGGGCAAGTTCAGGGCTGGGAACGATTAATAAAGCTTGGTGTTCAACTTTCAGCAAATCAACAGAAGCGTGACGAGAGGAAAGTTGTGATCGGCCCAGCAAGCGAAGACAGTGCGAACGGTTGGCCATACACACACACACACACACACACACACACACACACACACACACACACACACACACACACACACACACTGGGATATAATTAGCTGCCTCATCAGTATCCCTACAATAGTTAGTCTAATTCGAGAAACGCTTTATCAAAATACAATATATATTTGTCATCCTGTCAAAAACTCCCTTATAAGCTAAACAGGGATCAAGGGTTTAAATTTACATATACATACATACATACATACATACATATATATATATATATATATATATATATATATATATATATATATATATATATATATATATATATATATATATATATATATATATATCTTTTTTTCGTGATTTTTTTTAGTAACAGTAACATCAAAACACGAATTAGTTTAGTGTTTGTGGTGAAATAGTATTTGGTTGGGTACTTCTTTCTCCTCCCTCCCTCCATCCATCCTTTCCTTCCTCCGTTATTTTCCTTCCTCTCCTCTCCTCTCCCCTCCCTCCTGCCAACTCACTTCCTGTCATTTTATCTTCACTGAACAGTAACTCTCTCTCTCTCTCTCTCTCTCTCTCTCTCTCTCTCTCTCTCTCTCTCTCTCTCTCTCTCTCTCTCTCTCTCTCTCTCTCTCAGTTCCGTCTTCATTTTACCAACACAATGTTCATATTTTTTTGTTTTGCAAGTTTTCGTGAGCATTGTCATGACTTTGTTATAATATTCTCTCTAGTCTTCACAGTCTTCTCGTGGTGAAACAAAAATAAATAAATAAATGAATAAATAAACAAATCAATCAATAATAATGAAATAAAATAAACAAACAATGATACTTCTGAACAAAAAATGCTGAAACGAGAACTACATTTTGTCTCCTGAAAACTGAGCGCAGCTGTGAGTTACGAGATGCGTCACACGAAAAGGTTGTTCAGGAAACCCTTCAACACAAACTAATAAACAAACACTGAAAAAAGAGACAAAAGCTTGTAAACGGCCATGTAAGTATCTGAATAATAATAATAATAATAATAATAATAATAATAATAATAATAATAATAATAATAATAACAATAATAATAATAATAATAATGACAACAACAACAACAACAGTAACAATGGCGATTAGTAGACACAGGGACATCACGGGAAGGAGCGCACACACCGCGGTATCCGGCACAGCTGAGGGCCAGGCCTTCACCACCACCACCACCACCACCAACACCAACTGGCGGGTCGTGGCGCCCCCAGAGAATATTATGAAAAGCTATGCCAGACCCAGACCGATTTGCACGCTTCTCTATCACGTGGTTAGTAGTAGTAGTAGTACTAGTGGTAGTAGTAGTAGTAGTAGTAGTAGTAGTAGTAGTAGTAGTAGTAGTAGTAGTAGTAGTAGTAGTAGTAGTAGTAGTAGTAAGAGAAGCTACAATCGATATTAAGAGAACGGCTCCTTTTCCTGTCTGTCAGCGACTTATCTCTCGGCGTGGATCACCCAGGAGGGCTGCCAGCACTCTTCTGTCCACCGTCTTCCAGCTGCCGCCTCGCCCGCAGTGCAGACAAGGCGGCGCTCGTCCCTGACAGCTGTGCACGGCTTGCAGCACCGGGGCAGCACCTCGCTGCGCGCCACCAGGCACGCGGCGGCGCTGAGGGAGCCACGCACTGTCACACCACGTGGTGGGGCGTCCCGGGAGCACCGGGGACACAGTACAATGTTTTTTTTTTTTTTCTCTCTCTCATGAGAATACCACGATATCATAAGTGACACGCCGTCACGGCGGCTGATAAGGCGCCGCGCGTGCCAGACACCAGCTGCCAAAATGTGTCACAAAATTAACTTGAAATACAACACAAGTGAGACTTCCAGGCGGCTTGTGCAGCCTGGCGGCGGCTTGTGCAGCCTGGCGGCGGCGGCGGCAGCGGCGGCGGCGCGAGTTATCGCTGGGGTGGGATTCTCTCTGTATTACAAGTGGGACGTCGCTTCCCGACCATCGGCCACCGTCTTGGGGACACGGCTCGCTAGAGGCATGCTGTTAGTCCTCAGGGGGAGGGACGGGAGGAAAGGGGGGCAGTGGGGATGAGGTGGGGGCAACAGCCTGGCAGGGGCACAGACGTGGTGGTGTGGTGTGGGAGATGGGCCTTACCTGAGGGTGCAGGGGCTACCTGTAGCCTACATGCAGCGGGTGTGAGGTGATACAAGGGTGGCTACCTGTAGCCTGTGAGTGGTGGTGCGAGGGGGCAGCTAGTGGTGCAGGGGGCGGCTACCTGTAGCCTGAGACACAGGGGATTGCTAAATGTGGTACATACCAAGGCTAGGCTGAGGAGTACGGGGGCATGGGTGCTGGGCTACCTGTAGCCTGTGGGGATCCTGAGATGTGTGTGTGTGTGTGTGTGTGTGTGTGTGTGTGTGTGTGTGTGTGTGTGTGTGTGTGTGTGTGTGTGTGTGTGTGTGTGTGTGTGTGTGTGTGTGTGTGTGTGTGTGTGTGTGTAGACGACATGCAGGAGAGGAGGGAGTGCATTAATGGAGGTGATGGTAGTGTAGCATTGATGGATGTGGAGGGAGGTGAGTGCTGTGGCTGCTGTGTGGGTGCTGACTGCTGTGTGGTGAGGAAGGGGGACGGGGAGTGGGTGGAGAGAGGAAAAAGACAAGGGAGGCATGGGCTGTGAGAGGCTTGAGAGGGAATCCTGAGGGCCATTTGTGTCGGAGAGTGGAGTGGCGGGACACGGGGCGGGTGGAGCGCATTAGTGCGATTCGTCTGTTAGTCTTCAAGGTGACCCACTTTTGAGGCGGTGGAGGTGATTGGCTCCCACGTGGACAGCTGGTTGGAGGCTGTGGGGGGTGTGGTGGGGGCATTATGTGGCGGTGTCAGGGCGTGTGGGCGGCGTGGGTGGGGGCGACTCATGCTCCACGCTGCTCCCCTCGCTGATCAAGGCAGCAACCTCCCCCTTCTCTTCAAACATGCGAACCTGACAGGGTAAGGAGAGGATTAAGCACATGTTCTGGACAACACAGCAACACAAACACATATCACACTACACCAGAACAATGTCCCTGAGAGTACAGATTTACACAGGACAGACCCTGCAAGATATGTGATGAAGACACACTCACCTGATGCACGTTTTCGCTGTGGAGACGCCGCCAGGTGAAAGGTTTGCGATCCGTGTTGACATCTGAATTTGAGGCGCTGTAGGTGGGGTTGGTGTAAGTGAGGGCACCACCGTCAGGCTCGTTCACCATCTTGGTCTGCCGTTTGAACTTCCACCATGCCACCACCGCCATCATGGCCAGCGCAGACACCACCAGCACCAGCACCAGCACCCCCAGCAGCGGCACCAGCCCCCGGTGCGTTGGTCTTGTCCCATCGGTTGCGGTGCCAGTTTGGCTCAATGAGGCGAATCTCGTTATTCGACCAGCGCGTCCCATTCACCTTAAACCTTGGACCTGCTGAGATGCAGAACGTGTGGTGGCGTCACATGCCTGTCGTGAAATCCACCCTGTCATGCAAACTGTTGTGCTATTCAGTGGCAAGCCTATGAGAGTCTGGGTGTGTGAGGCAGCTTGGGGACATCTTGGAAACATGTTATCTATCTATTTCATCATATCTATTTTATCAGCAGAGTCCTTCAAGGAGGTGACCACAGCAGAGCAACCTCCATCTCTCCCTATCCAAACACTCCTACCTTGCGTCCTCAGGAACTTGGCCTCTACTAGCATCTATTGCACACCTGCACTCAAGCCATCCTTCCACCATTCAAGTAACCTCCCATTAGGGCCTTCAATTTCATTTACATTTCCTGATAAACTCTGCTCTTTATCACTTTCCTATTCCAAGAGGAAGAAGGAGGGAATCCAGGATACTTCTCTACAAATTTCACTCTTCATCATCACTTTAAAAGAGAGAGAGAGAGAGAGAGAGAGAGAGAGAGAGAGAGAGAGAGAGAGAGAGAGAGAGAGAGAGAGAGAGAGAGAGAGAGAGAGAGAGAGAGAGAGAGAGAGAGAGAGAGAGAGAGAGAGAGAGTGAGAGAGAGAGAGAGAGAGAGAGAGAGAGAGAGAGAGAGAGAGAGAGAGAGAGAGAGAGAGAGAGAGAGAGAGAGAGAGAGAGAGAGAGAAAGAACACTCACGGCTTGAACAGCCCCGCTCGTCTAGGATGTCAGGACAGGCACAGCGGTGGCCAGTGGGCAGATAGAAGCAGAGGTGAGTGCAGCCACCATTCCGATCACCACATGCGTTCCATCCAGGCTGTGATGAAGCAGTGACAGCCTTCACCTCCATCACTCCCTGCAACACCACAACACCACACATGAGTCACCTACAGGGCATTTCCTCCAATCACTGCCTCTTTCTCTGCAGCCAATCAGATACCAGTGATTCTTCCAGTGACTAAGAAAATAAGGAAAGCTGCAAGAAGCCATCAGACATACATGTGGCAGTCCCTATAAGAAACATATCTACCTATTTCCACCCATCATCTCCATCCATAAATTTGTCTAATCTTTTAAAACTCCCAAATGACTCAGAACTATATGATCACTAAGTCTATTCCATTCATCTGCCACATCACATGCAACAGAAATGAGAGTATACCCTTGCTGTCTTTTTATTCAGCTCTCCCTCCTCCCCCAGCACACTTCACTGCCCCCCCTCCCCTAGTACTCACCTCAATAGTACTCCTCACCACCCTCCTGTTATGGCCTGAGGTCTTATCTGCCCTCTCAATTGCTGCCTTCTTCCAGTCAGTCCAGTAGATGTGCTGATCAAGCTGAAATATGGAACCAATAAACTGACTTGCCTATCATACATGGGGTTTGTTTCAACAGCAACTTCAAGTGTACATAATGACATGAAAATGATGCAAAATACAAGGCAACTCTGGCCATTTGATACACATGGGAAGGAAAATTGCATAGCCTTGTTAACTAAGTACATAATAATTCTGGTTGATTGTGTATTTCAATGGATTAAATATCAGATAACCTGAATTCCTCAGCACGAAAACAAGCTTACTTTTCCAACACTTACACAAGGTATTCTTGGTCACTGTAACCTTTATTATGCAAGAGGGGCACTGGCCAAGGGCAACAAAAGATGCAAAAATATAGACCAGTCCCAAGTGAAAGGGCAAAATTCTGAATACACACTCACGCAAATGAAGACAAAATCATAACCAGTGTTAGACCAAAGGGGTGAGGGGCCTCCTGAATGAGAGTGACAACATTCCTGCCATCAAGGTCTGAGCAGTCAATGGTGTCCCCCTTGGCGTCATTCCAGTAAATCTTCCGTGCCTCATAGTCAATGGCAAGTCCGTTCGGCCACCCAACGTTCCTGTCCACAATGACTGTCCGAGCTGATCCATCGAGATATGAACGCTCAATCTTGGAAGGCTTGCCCCAGTCAGTCCAGAAGAGCAGGCTGGAAGGATGAGACAGGCTTAGGACCATATCACTAAGCCATTACTGTTAAAAGCCACTATTTTTTTGAACCATGGAGGATTAATGTATTTTTGTGTAAGAAATTATTTCTCTCTCTTACCCTTCACTAGGAAACACAGCCACAGCTCGTGGTGAATCCAGACTGTTGTTGATGATCACTTTCGCTGAGGAGCCATCCAGCCTCGCCACCTCCACAACCTTCCGCATTGAGTCTGTCCAGTAGATGTTGTTGGCCACCCAGTCCACAGCCAGACTGTCAGGTGTGGTGTAGCCTGGGGAGAGGACTGACCAGGGGTAGGACATGTTCCTCAGAGACACAACCCTGGAAAGTAATGCTGCAGTATTAGTTATGATGGTTGTAGTAGAAGTAGTGGTAGTATTAGTGGTCCAACAGAAAGGCTCTCATCTCTACCAGGGTCTTAAGAGGCTATTAACCTCTTTAAAGTAATGATAACCACATCACCTCACCTTATGACCTGCAGATCAGCCTCAGCGTAGAAAAGAAGTCGCTTCTCGTAATGCACGTCAACAGAGATGGGGTGTGAGGTGGCTGGGATGGGAAGCGGAAACTCCCACAGTGGCTCGACATCAAGAGAGATGCGTCCCAGTGTCCCCTTGGCGCCATAGATCAGATATTTCTGTGGTTCGTCCTCACAGCGAGAAGGATCACCCTGAGAAGCAAGGTAGCAAAGGTGAGGAAAGAACATACACAAAGGAACAGGAAAAATAATAGTCTTTCAAGATTTTAATGATGGTTTAACAAGAATTTTGCATCATCAGTAAGAAAATACATCAAGAGAATCCTCTGAAAATAAAACATACAATTCTGAAGCACTTAAAAACAGCCTAAGGTTACCAAAATCAAGTTTATGGAAGACAGAAGCAGGTACCTCCAATGTCATGAGACCAGTGGGGCAGGCGCAGGTGTATCCATTGGGCTGGCGGAGACACAGGTGAGAGCAGCCCCCGTTGTTTGTTCCACATGCATTCCTCACCACATCAGGGCCCTGGGAAGGAGACAACAAGGTATATGAGGTGAGGAAGACACAAACACTCACAAGGAAAGCCTTAACATCCATTCTTGCCAAATAAACTGCACGTAACTGGCACTACCCATGAATGTCAACCCTGGATAATCTCAGAGGAAGATGCTGTGAGGAAGACAAACACTCACAGGTAAAGCCTTGACATCCATAATCCCTGCCAGCCCCTCCCTGATGGTGGAGGGTGAGCGGCCGGTTCTCTTGAGGGTTCGGTTGAGGGATTTGGTCTCCCAGTCTGTCCAGTAGAGCCAGCGTCCCTGAGTGCTCACGCCGTAGGGATGAGGAAGACCTGGTTGTGTTGACAGTGAGAGTGACAGATTAGAACCACATTACATCACCACAGTGGATCTTTTTTTACCTAGGTCTTCTCTTTTCTCAGGATTTTTTTTAATTTTTTTTATCTCAGTGAGCCTCTTTTCATAGTGGGTCTTTTTCCTCCTTTCCTGAATCCTTACCTGTTATCACCCTGCGTCTGTTGAGTCCATCCAATCCTATGGCCTCAATTACGTTAGCCTTGGCATCTGTCCAGTACAGCTCCAGGTCCTGCCAGTCCACGGTGAGTCCATTGGGCCACGCCACGTCTGTATCCACCAGCACCATCCTGCCACCACCACCACAACCAAAGGGAAGACCAAATATTTAGCATTAGCATCCTAGCCAGTGAAGGAAGGACCAAATATTAAGCATTAGCATCCCAGCCAGTCACATTACTCACTTTCCCTGCAGAATATCACTCACAGAAGAATGAAAAGAAATCAAAATTAAAGGAAAAGCTTGGTTCATGGAAAGTCAGAAGTTCTAATGTGTTACTATACAAGTTTCCATTCCTTCCTTCCTTTTTCTCCTCTTTCCTTCACCTCCCAAGTTCATGTAAGGCTCAGATCTAATGTTTCACTATACAAGTCCCTCTTTCGTTCTCTCCAATCTCTCTCTTCTTCTTCAGCTTTCCAGTTCATATAAAGCTTGGGAGTTCTAATGTTCTAGTATACAAATCTCTGCTCCTTCTCTCCTACTCCTCCCTGTGTTTCAGCTCCACACCTATTATTGCCATCCATGTCTGCAGTCTCAATCCTTGGGTACTGCTCATCCCAGTCAGTCCAAAAGAGGCGTCCTGATGGGTAGTGGGTGGTGATGGCCCGGGGACGGTTCAGCCCAGTGAACAGCACCCGCCTGTGAGTCCCATCCAGCTCACTCACCTCAACAGACTGCATGGCAAGGTCAGTCCAGTACATCTGTAAGGGAAGGGTTTTTCTTTTCTTTCTCTTTAGGTAAGAGGAGGGTCTGGTCTAGGGGAAGGGTGGAAAAGAGTCACTCAAGATTGTATGTGTTGTTTGATGAAGGGAAGGATCAAGGGTGCCATGGGTGAAAGGTACCATTGATTCTAAATGAGGGAGAATAGGAATAGTATCTGGAGTCATAGGAATCTTTTATATTATTGTTTATGAAAGTTATAGCTTACATCTACAGCCACAAGGGATAACAAGTATGGTGACAAGGACAGCCATACAATCTATACCATTCAGACTATTAATTAATAACTGACAGACAAACATTCTAGTCAATACCTTCCTGCCAGTAGCATCCACAGCAATACCCTCCACGCTGTTGATGGCCGAGGTCACAACTGGGGTCGCCACTTGGCCATTGTGGGACACCCTGAAGATGATGGCAGCAGCACTGTCTGGCAGGAAGATGTCCCCTGCAATGGCACAACACTCAGTGAGGGAATGGAATGATGGGAAGCAGTGTGTGGGGTGAGTGATGAGATGAAGAGTTGATATGTAGTTAGACATGTGATGAATCCAGACAATAAATGATTTCTGTAATGAAACTGATGAATTATAATATATGACAGTCCTGTATTGAAATAAGGAACACTGAAATGAAAAACTGCAGCAAAGCAAGGGAAGTCACATAATGAAAAGAAAACCCACACCAAGTTTCTGTACTAATCACACATCAACGGAGCAGAGGCAAGGTGACTACAGCTGACAGGACAGTGAAGCAGACCTGTCACAGCATCAATGTCCAGGGCCACGGCGTGCTGGAGTCCCTGGAGAGGCAGGATGACGTCAACTCGATAAGGGGTGTCCAGGGAGACTAGCCGCACATCCTCCCGGCGGGCAAACACCAATGCCTTCTCTGGTCCATCATAGCAGGTTGAGGCGATCAGTCTGCAAGTAACACAAACATTAGCACATATATTATCATACCCATTAGCTTACATATTACTCAATTCAGGTTACATGTGTCTTGTTTTCTTCCATAAGCACCAGTCTTTGTCTATTCAGGCAATACGTCTTATTTCTTTTTCAGGCTTGCAACATTATTCAGTTCAGGTTACAAATGTCTTACTTCTCCTTCAGGTTGCAAATAACATACACATTAGATTAAGTTTTCGTCAATTCTGCTAAAAAATATCTAATTTCTCTCTTTGTCAATTCAGGTGACAAATGTTTTATTTCTCATAAATGTTTAGCTACATCATCAACACTGCAGTTCTTACAATCACAAAAAAGTAAAAGGAACAGGAAGTGCCATACTCATCAACACAACAAAGAAGTCTCCTCTATTCCCAAACTGAAGAGCATCTGTTGCTACTACTGTTATTACCTTCAGTTTGACGCCAGTGGGACAGGCACACTTGCGACCTGAGACACTGGGGCTGAGCAGACACAAATGGGAGCAGCCACCATTCATTATGTCACATGCGGAGGAAATGGTTGGCTGGGACCGTTCAAACACCTTCACCTCCATCATATCCTTGAGACCTTGGCTGAGAGGAGGGAGATAATAATAGGAATCTTTATCTGTCCCTGTTTTCAAAGAGTGAGTGTTGGATGACAGGAGAGGATGCAATAGGAAGACTTGAACATATGAGTGTGAAGAGAAATTGCTGGAGAGAGAGAGAGAGAGAGAGAGAGAGAGAGAGAGAGAGAGAGAGAGAGAGAGAGAGAGAGAGAGAGAGAGAGAGAGAGAGAGAGAGAGAGAGAGAGAGAGAGAGAGAGAGAGAGAGAGAGAGAGAGAGAGAGAGAGAGAGAGAGAGAGAGAGAGAGAGAGAGAGAGAAGGATTAATATGAAATGTGAGGAAGATTCTAACCTGATTATAATTTTTCTCTATGACTGAGTAAGGTATTTCTCTTCCTACACAGCTGTCTCAAATTATTATACTGAATAAGCAAAAAAACCTACTATCTTCATTATTTTTTACTATAGGTGCCTGTAAAGTCTCTGTACAGTGCCTTCAGTGGTGTAAATTGTATATCACAGTGCTGGACTTAACAATGGTCATAATTCTGATATATGAAACAACCTAACTGGGGATTTAGATTAAAAAATTACTCACACAATGGTCTGCCTGTTAGCACCAGTCTCCTTGTCAGCCATGTACATGCTCTTGGTGTCCCAGTCGGTCCAGAAGACAAGGTTCCTCCACAGGGCAAGGCCAAAGGGGTGGTCCAGTTCCCCCGCTGAAGACACACAAGAATGGAGATGTGACATGTGAACTAAGCTTTGCAGTTATGACATATTTATATGAGGAGATAAGCAAGATGCACCAAGGTATGCCAAACAGACTCTGGTGTGTGTTTGCTATCAAGAAAACCTGGATTCTCATCACCTCCTTTCTGCTGGTAGTTTCCTTCCCACTCCCTTGGTTTTTCTATATCATTCTTTCTCTGTTTTTTTATTTCTTTCCTTCTGTTCTAAGCAATCTTATCAGTTTTCTTTCAATCACTCTACTACATTCATTCTTCCCTCTTTTCATCTCCCTTCTCCTTATCCCCCTGCTCTCTCTCCCTCACCTCCCTTCACCACTGCTCTTCTTCCTCTGCTCTCTCCCCCACCTCCCTCAAACACTCCTCTCCTTACCCTTCTGCTCTTTCTCTCTTCCCACTTACCTCTCTGCTCTCTCTCTCCCCTCCCTCACCTCCTGCCTCAAGACCACTTACAGATCAGTGCCCTTCTCTGAGTCCCATCCAGCCTGGCCATCTCAATAGACTTGGTAGAGGCATCCAGCCAGTACAAGAGTCTCCGGCTGTGGTCGATGGCTAGTCCGTTGGGCCACTTAAGGTTTGTACTGACCAACACCCTTGGGTTCTCGCCATCCATCCCTGCCTGCTCGATCTTGGCTTGCTTCCCCCAGTCAGTCCAGAACATGTAGCCATCTGATGAATTGTACCATTGTTTTTAGTGACAATAGGGCAATAATCATGGCAGAAAATAGTTATTAGTCTTTATCATTATTGTTTTCATCATGATTTATTACTGTCATCATTACTTTTGTTCATCATGGTGGGAAACAATTATCACATCACTGTTATTTATATCAAAATTGAACATAATTTCTCTCCCTCTCTTTCTCTCTCACCCTTAGGATCCACCACAATGTCTCGAGGTTTGTCCAGGCCACGCCACACCAGAAGGCAGCGCATGGAGCCGTCCAGATTGGCCACCTCCACACGATTGGTGCCGGCATCTGTCCAGTACAGCTTATGGCCCACCCAGTCCACTGCCACGCCTGCCGGCATCTCTACAGTGCCAAGAGGGAGTCAGTGGGTCAGGAGAATGCTGGTGTGTGAGTCAGATGATCAGCAAATGCAAGTATGTAAGAGTAAGCAGTGATAAATGGACTCAATAAACAATGAGGAATAAGGAAGTAAGGTCAAGAGAGGCAATGTGATGCATGATAAATAGTAAGGAAAGTCAAGAAACAGAAAGGTAACCAAGCCAGACAGGAGGCCTCACCTAAGCCACTCCTGACAATAGTCATGTGATGTGAGCCGTTGTGAGATGTGCCCTGCTAATGGTCTTAGCCTTGATGTCCGTCCAGAAGATGAGGTCCTCTTTTGTGTAGGGGTCGAGAGCCACCGGAGCTTGGACGTTGCTGACGGGGACCACTGTATCTATCCTCACCTGCGCCATGTCGGAGGTGTTTGTGGCGCTGGGCGAGGTGGAGGCAATGGTGAAGGCAGTGTTGTTGTTTTCAAGGATGTCCTCAAGTGAGATCATCCTGAGGCTCTTCCGCTGGGCAAAGATGAGGGTACGGTCTGGTCTCTCACTGCAGGTCCTGTACAGGGGAAGATTGGTGGTGGTAATGATGTAAGGCAGTGCTGTATGTCCTCTCTTGTGTAGTATTTGATGTCTATCATTCCTTGCTGTCATAGGAACATAAGAGCATAAGAAAATAAAGGAAGCTGCAACAAGCCATCAGGTCTAAATGTGGCAGTCCCTGTATGAAGTTCTGAAGACTACACTAAATACTAAATATCTCCATTGCTATTAAGATGTCCTGCCTTGAAACATTACAAAAACAAAGGTATTTATCTGAGAACACAACAGCCATGAAACTTTTGCTGGGGACTAAACTTCAGTCAGGACACTTAAGGAAATGCAAATCCAATACATTACCAGCCAAGCCAAGACAACCAGCAAGGCATGAGTGGTCATGCATGACTTGTGTGTGAGAGCTTCCTGCCTGCCCACCTGCGATCTGGTCCAAGGATGAGGCCATGGGGGCAGTAACAGGCATAGGAGTCCTTGCTGGAAAGGCAGAGATGGGAGCAGGCGCCGTTCCTCAGGCTACACCCACGTTTCTCGGAATTCAACAGGCGGGGCTGACGAGTCGGGTGTAAGCTGATGGGGTGAGGGAGAAAAGCTTCACTCAGAGAGGTAAACAGAGAGGGATGGCAAAACATTGTAATAATAATGGGTGACTTTGGTATTCTGCTTCACCAAGGAAAGGCTAAAAGGAAAGGTTTCACTGATATGCGAAATGGTGAATGTGTGTAACTGTAAACCTAGAAGAGATGAGATAGGAAATATACACCTTCATTATGCAAGGCAGGAATGAGTAACAAATCTTCACCCCTGAATGGCACCAGATAAGACTTCAGATGACACTAAGAAAAGATGACCAAGGGAGGAAATGATATACAAAACACACACACACACACACACACACACACACACACACACACACACACACACACACACACACACACACACACACACACAGGGAGGCGGCAAACAAACCTCCGTATATCCATGGGGAATGAGAGTCGGCCTTGAAGGGTGGTGTGACTCTGACCATTCCTCTTGTCAGCCTTTTCAATGGAGCGAGTGAGCCAGTCAGTCCAGTAGAGTGTGTCCTCGAACACTGTGATGGCGAAGGGATGACGCAGCCCCTCCAGGATCTGTGAGGGGGACAGGGACATGAAGTGGAAGCATAAATGAAAACGATGATTTGGGAATGAAATATTAGAGAGCGAGAATACAGGAGATCAAGACTGAAGGAATTAAGAGACACACCACAAAAGGAGAGAGACACCAAGACTACAGGAAGTATAGAAGAATGAGACTGGAGGAGCTAAGAGACACACCATTAAAAAGAGAGACACCAACACACCAGAGACTATGGAAGAACGTGGACAGAGAAACTAAGACACCACAACACCAGCAGAACAGCAGCACACACTCACCGTCCTCCTGTTGGTACCGTCGATGTGAGCCGTCTCTATCACATGCTGCTTGGCGTCCACCCAGTACAGAGTCTCTGTGGGGTAGTCAAGTGTGATGCCGTTGGGCCAGTGCAGACCCTCCTCAATCACTACCTGCCGCCCTGAGCCATCCAGGTAGGCACGCTCGATCCGGGGATTGGAGCCTGGGTTTGGAAGAGGAGAAAGTTAACCTGTGCTGTGAAGACATAGGGCATTTTCTCTAGGACTTACCTGAATTTCCTTATTCTTATACTTTTAGAGCTTCTTTTCATAGCATTGCTTACCCCAGATGCACCAGACAGAGGAAAATTTCTTTAAGACTTCACTTAATTTCCTTACACTTTTACTTTCAGAACTAAAACTCATGAGGCATTACTCACATAGGATACTTTCTTTAAGACATGACAGAATTTCCTTATAATTTTAGAACTACTCTTCATAGGCATCACTCACCCCAATCTGTCCAGATGAGGAGGTTCTTATGTGGGTGCACCAGGAGGCCACGTGGCTTCTGTAGGTTGGTCCAGATGAGAGGCCGCCTGCATGACCTACACACAGGAGGGAGTGACAGTGAGCATGAAATTTCTCTCAAGGGGTGATAAGAATATGAAGTGCTGCATCAGCTGAAGGCAAGATATGTATAGATGCACAGACAAGGAGTTTAACAAAGTCTTGCATTCAACTTGTATAGATAGAGACACAAGACAAGACTGTAGGAGCTTAGCTGACATCTTGCATAAAACTATGTAAATACAAATAACCAAACACACGTACATGAAAGAAAGTGAGAAAATAGAACTAAAAACGAGAACCATCACCACTAATCTAAATTGTTGACCTCTTTAACTGCATAAATAGAAACATACAAATGCACATATACAAAAATGAAAAAAATACAAGTAAAAAAAACAAAAACCTGGACTATTACTCCACTTACCCATCTAAATTAGCGACCTCAATCCGCATGGTGATCCCGTCCAGCCAATACACGTGGTCGTTCACCCAGTCCACACTGACTCCACTTGGTATCCGGAGACCCCAGCGCACAATGGCTGCAGGGCATAAAAAACACAAGAACATAAGAAAAGGGAAGCTGCAAGAAGCCATCAGACCAACACATGGTAGACCCTGTAGAGGCAGTGAGGCATAAGTGAGGAGATATTGCCAAACATCCCAGCACATGACAACTTTCCAGCTTCATATTATCTCTCAGTACTAGTGCTTTGTAATGTCTATATAGGCAAGGGATAGGACTTATCACCAAATATCCTAGCATATAACTTTTTCCAGCTTCATGCTATTTAGTGTTTTGTAAATGTAGAAATGTCTAAATTCAGTGTATGTTTACCAATGCTTCTTTAACACTTGTTTACCTGTTAATGAAATGCTCTCTCCCTTGTTTACCCATGTGACTGATGCTCCTTTGCCTGTTTATATGTTAAATTGATAATCAGTCATCTGTTTATATGCTAAATTAATGATCCCTTACTTGTTTACCTGTTTTCCTCAACTATTTATCTTTTCACTTGTTTAACTGATATTCCCTCTCATGTATACCTGTTAAACTGATGCTCCTTTACTTATTTAACTGTTTTCTTTACCTGTTTATGTTTAATTATTACTTCCCCACCTGCTTATCTGTTAAAATGATGTTCCCTTACCTGTTTAAAAGTTTTCCTTACCTGTTCACCTGTTCACCTGTTTACCTGTTTAACTATCACTCCCTCACCTGTTTCTCCAGTGCCATTCATAAAAGCTCTCATGATGACATCCAGGGAGACATCAGACCAGTAGATGAGGCGGTGTTCGTAGTGGAAGTCGATGGAGATGGCATTCTGAAGCCCCTCGGCGATACTTGAGTAGTTTCGACGGTCCAGGCTTATCTGGGAGGGAGGCGAGATGTGAGTGCCTGGCCTTGCTGCAGTGTATGTGGCAGTACAACATGGCCACATAACGAGTGAGGGAAGGTGGAACATGCTGGAAGTTTGTCTTCTTGCATCACCTCTACATCAGTTCATTTCTAGTTCTAATATGTCTGTTAAAGATGGAATATTTTTGACACAACTCTTCATCTGATATTTATCCTGCAGACACCTACAATTTTTTAGCTATTCATAATTTGCACTGGTCTCATTGTTAATTTTTTTTTTCTGTGCTTCTTTGTAGTGCAATTTCAACTCAACTCTTCATTTCCATGCGCTTTAAGAACCATCCCATTATGCAGTTGAAAAAACACATAACCAAATAAATAAAATAAATAAATAATGGGGAAACAGTAGTAACCACTCACCAGCCTGATCTCAGCTCGGTTGGAAAAGATGAGGTAGGCTGGCGGAGGGCTGGCCTTGCAGGTGAGGTGGTCCGGGCGGAGCATGTAGTAGTCAGGGATGCACGAGCAGTTGAAGCCCCCAACCACGTTTTCACAGGTCTGGGAGCACGGCCGGAATAAGGAGCACTCGTCGACATCAACACACCTGGAGGACGGAGAAAAACATAATTAAGACCAGGCATGACAAGAATATGTGAGGATGTGAGAGGTTGAGTGCTAGTCTCAGAGACATATGTGAAAGAGACACTGGGAACAATGATAAATTAAGACCCAGCTTGGCAAGAATGTAAGGCTCAGCTGAGGCACGTCTGCACCGCATCTCCACTACATTCAAAAGACTAGTTGAAGTTGCACGTGTTTTTATGGGTATTTTTATGGTTCTAGTGACAGATCAAGATTTCAACATTAGTACTGACAGGTGAAACACTCTTGAGAACCCGACTAATAATCTCCGTGGCACTTCAAAATAGTCGTGGTGAGAAAGCTGAGCGTTTCTGAATTAGAGCCTGGATACTAAATTATTTCATCAACACACCTAAAGAACAGAGGGAAAAATAAACAGATATAACAGAATGATGGAAGAGCGCGTGGTTGAGTTGCGTAACACAATGCGCTCAGTGAATGTTGAAATACGACGTAATTGAATGAAATTGTGGGGTGTAGTCAACAATAGTAGTAATGATAGTCTGTATGTCTTTACCTGTATTGACAAAATGCGTCGTCATATCCGATCTGGTGAACAGGAGACGCGGTGCTGGAAACGTAGGGTTTTATCCACACGCACTCTCCTACTCCTTCCTGTGACCTGTTTCGCTTTGTATCACTTAGGTCGTTCACTCATTGCTTTTGTTCTCTTGCACTGCCTTCTCACTGTTACACTGCTTCCTCAGTCCTCAAAGAAAGGCAGAGAAGTTCGCCATTTTGATACCTTGAGTCGTGAGTATGAACCAGATTGGAATGTCTAAGGCAGTTAAGTACTTATATCCCAGGCGGTCACCCATCCAAGCACTAACCAGATGCCCCGTTGCTTAACCTCACTGATCGGACAAGAGGCGGTCCAAGTAGGAATTATATCACAAAAAAGCAAGATCAACTTTGTAGTACACGTCAGTCACTATGGGGAGGATGGGGGCGAGGGGGCGAGAAGGGGGAGGGCGAGGAGGGAAGACAGGGACGCGTGAATGAACTGACAGGAAGAGAGAGAGAGAGAGAGAGAGAGAGAAAGAAAGAGGGAGAGAGACTCAGCCCATCCATCTATCCAGCCAGCCAGCCATTTCCAGAGGCAGCCTAGCAACTCTGACGAAATCTTCCTTTGTACGTAGCTTCACACCCATCCATCACTCGGCCTACCTCCTGCTCCAACCCTCCCCGCCTCTCATTCAGGAGCACAGGACGGCATGCATAAGTATATTCTGGGAGCTTCGCATGCACGGGGGAAGAAAAGGGATGGATGAAGAGAGAGAGAAATACAAGGGAATAAAAGGCAGGAGGGAGAGGAGGTAGTAAGGAGGAATAAAGGGAAGGATATGAAGGAAACAAAGGAAAGACAGGGAAGTAAGGGCACTGGATACAGGGAAGAGGGAAGGAGAAGGAAGTGTGAGAGGACAGAAAGGATAGAAGAGAGAGAGAGAGAGAGAGAGAGAGAGAGAGAGAGAGAGAGAGAGAGAGAGAGAGAGAGAGAGAGAGAGAGAGAGAGAGAGAGAGAGAGAGAGAGAGAGAGAGAGAGATTAAGGCTACATTTATTTATTTCTTTATCTAAATCATGATCTCTAGGAAATGAATGTGTGCACCATAAATGTAATCACCACGTTACAATCCTGTCACTGCTGTTTCCCAATAGCCAACTACAACATTCAAGCGTTTATTTTCTGCACTATTGTCTATTAGAATAAACCTACATAGGAAAAAAGAAGTAACTGACACACTCTCTCTCTTTTTCCTTTGTGTGTCCAAGCAAACCATTCTTCCGGAGCTCTGAATGTTGGCCAAGGACGATTGTGGCAACTGGAGGGTTTAAATATTCCTGCAACACCCAAGGGAATAGAAGCGTGTGTGCAAAGTAAGTACTGCGTCACCTGGTGTTAGTAAATTGCTGTATACAAGAGACGCGAGCCTTAGCATCTTAGCATACTGTACCTGAAACTATACCAGGTGTGTGTGTGTGTGTGTGTGTGTGTGTGTGTGTGTGTGTGTGTGTGTGTGTGTGTGTGTGTGTGTGTGTGTGTGTGTGTGTGTGTGTGTGTGATTTCTATTTTCACAGGTTTAACTCAAGCTCCATATGTCCTACCACTAATCTTGATGGAAGCCCTCCCAGTGGGCTTGTGTGGTGTTTTGTTCCTGAGTGTCCTGTTACAACGCCAGTGGAAAATACATCTAGGGTTATCTAGCAATTGCGTTGGGGGTTAATTCAGAAACGTTTGGCTCACTCACCGCAATTTCATAGGCCACAGAGATGATGAACCGGTTCTTAAGACTGTCTCTCCTTTTAACAATACAGAAGTCGTGTTGATCTGTCACTTGAAACGTAAAAACACCCTTGGAAGCCCATGTACCTTCAAGTAAATCCCTTTAAAATAGGGGGGGAGCGGTGCAGAAGTGTTTCAGAATACGGTCCTCACTGACAACGAGGCGCCACGTGCTGCAGAGGACACGTGCACTTAACTATGAGCACCATGACTTCTGCGTGACAACTTGCGTGAGTCAAGGTAGCAGTGGCGTAGATCATATCCTGAAACTTTTGCGCTTCACCTCCACTACTTCCAAAAGGCACTAGTTGAAGTTACTCAGATTTTTAAGGGTGATTTTATTATTCTAGTGACAGATTGACGAGATTTCTACAGTATTAACGGGAGAAACACTCGTGAGAACCGGGCTAATCATCGCTGTGGCCTTTGAAAATAGTTGTGGTGAGACAGCAAAGCGTTTCAGAAGGCTCTAGCTGAGGTGATAAGAGTTTTTAAGGTGTTTTTATGGTTCTAATGACAGATTGACGAGATTTCTACACTATTAACGGGAGAAACACTCGTGAGAACCGGGCTAATCATCTCTGTGGCCTTTGAAAATAGTTGTGGTGAGACAGCAAAGCGATTCGGAATGCGGGTCGTGCTTCTGAACACAACACCTCTTACTCCTGACACAACATTCTCTTTTCAATTTCAGCAACGATACACAACAACACGGCGACAACCTGAGATACCAAACCAATCCTGCGTCACACAATATAGCACGCATTAAGAACATCTAACAACGTACTTAAACAATCTTACTCCTGGTAAAACACTTTCCTTTTCAATTTCAACATCACATAACAACACGGCAACAATTACTAACTTAAACAACATTACACATGCATGAAACATCTAACAACAAACGAGTACTTACGTAAACATAAAAATAATAATAATAATAATAATAATAATGTACAGAGTCTCGGATACCATATGACTTCTTCAACACACATCACACACGCAATAAAACATCGAACTACGAAAGCAAACGTAAAAAAAAATAAACGGAAGGCAATGCACCATGTCCTCTTGAAACCACTTGTATCTCCTCGGCATGAAAGGTCCAGCCATCTGTATCAGGAAACGCTTTGTCACCAGTACCTCTCCTTCCTGTGCTATCATGTCGTTCCTGTTGAGAGCAGCACCTCACGTCTTAAAACCCTTGTCGCACACCATCTCTTTTAGTCTGGTTCCTGGTGGCTCTTTAGCTACAAGTGCTCCTAAGCGGCTACTCCAGGTGTCCCGGCGCCTTTGTGATGTAAGTTAAAGGTTTTATAGATGCGGGAGCCCTCTCTGGCATCTTTCGGGGTACTAATACACACAGGTACTCAGATCGATATTCACAGTTTTTTTTTTTTTTCACAGGGATAGATTTACGGATGAGGATGATAGGTGGAAATATGTAGGTAAGTTTGATGCATGGACTGCCACCTGTAGGCCTTATGAATTCATGCAGATTCCCTTATATGCTCTTATGTTCCTGAGTCTGTCCATTCTGAGCGAGATGAAAGGAGGTTCTTGCAATTCAAAGCATGACTTGCAAAGAAACTGCCTTTTCTCATGTTGTTGTGTTCTTAAAGGCCACAGAGGTTATTACTCAGGTTCCCAATAATATTTTTCTCACTGATGATGCAGAACCTTCGTTAAAATTTCACCAGAATAAAAAAAATACACCCTCAGGAACCTCTATAACATTTCCTGGCTACCCTTACAGAGACACACTCGAAAACACCAAAGTATGAGTAGAGAAGACACTAATATTTCGTCTCTTGTTTGGACAGAAATGGTAATAAAGTTAAAATTTCACTAGAACCATGAAAACACCTTTAGGAACCTCAATATTTCCTGACTACCCTTACTGAGACACATTCAAAGCTGCAACATATCATTAGAGAAAGCACTAATATTTCATCTCTTGTCTGGACAGAGAATGACAATGAAAGACGTGAGTTTCCTAAGGACGGTGCTGGTGGCGTCACTGGTGATGGTGGTGGTGGTGATGGTGGTGCCGGGAGATGCATCACCGGTACCCAAGCGCCCTACGGCAGCCAAGGGAGCCCAAAGAGATGTCATGTCGCCTGAACGTGGTGGTGAAGGCAACGACTGTGAGAACTGTGAAGATTTTGACAACGGTAATGGTGAAGACGAAGAGAGTGAAGATGATGCGGGGTATGTAGAAGATAGTGAAGATGAGTATGGGGAATATGACTATGAACATGACCCCGAGCATGAAGATGACTATGAAGATTATGACTATGGTAGTTATTCCGATGAGTATGAAGATTACAATGAAGAGGACGTGGATTAAGGAATACTGTTGTGAAGATGACGGTGATGATGAGGATAAACTGGTGAGGTGTAGTATATTTAGCCCTAGTAGTAGTAGTAGTAGTTGAAATAGTAGTTGCACCTTTTATTATCATCACTTCTATTTTAACTATCATTTCAGGTACGATAATCTGCAGAAGGCGTAATAGTGACGTGTGAGAGGACATCAGAACAGCAGACCATGGCACCGGAACAGAACATAACACGAGAACAAAACTCCAGAACGAAACAGAACACCAGAAAAACATCAAAATAGCGGAAGAGAACCTAGCAGCAGAACACCACCGTACTCCTCCCTTCCCTATTGGTTCCCTGTACCGTGACATCACGTAAACTTCCTGTACAAGGTAACACAATAAATGAAGCACCAGTCACAGCCCGAGTTTTCTGACTAATCACGTCTGTTATGTATGTGTGTGTGTGTGTGTGTGTGTGTGTGTGTGTGTGTGTGTGTGTGTGTGTGTGTGTGTGTGTGTGTGTGTGTGTGTGTGTGTGTTCCCTTTGGTTACCGAACAGTCATGAAACGCAAGAGTTACCATGATACACACACACACACACACACACACACACACACACACACACACACACAAATATAAACACACAATGCTCCTCACTAAAAAAAAAGTCTCTCTCTCTCTCTCTCTCTCTCTCTCTCTCTCTCTCTCTCTCTCTCTCTCTCTCTCTCTGCCGCTTCGTAACCAAAATAACAACAGAGATAATGGCAGGTATGCAGACAGGCAAGGCGGAAAGAGGTGGAGGGAAGGAAGGGGAAGGAAGGAGGGGGAGGGAGGGAGGGAGGGAGAGAAGGACAGAAGGAAAGAATGAGACGGAAAGGAGGGAGAAGGAGAAGGAGCGGGAGGGAGGGAAGGACAGACGGAAGGACAAACGGATGAAGAGAAAAAGACACGATGAAGGAAGGAAGAGAAGGAATGAAGTATAGACACGGTTAACTGAACATAAATGAAAACAGTGAAGCAGAAACACGAAAAAAAAAAAAATGGAAAGGAGTAAAGTGAAGAGGAACGGAGAATTAGCATAACATAAAAACAAACAAACAAAGAGGAAGAGGAAGACGAAGCGATACGAAGAAAAGGAAGAAGAAAGAAGAAAAAAGAAGACGAGTAATGCTTCAAAACAAAGGAGGCATGGAGAGGATAATGGCGAAGGAGAGGGGAAGGAATTCAAGGTCAGATTACGAAGGAGACATAAGGACATGGAGAAAGGGGGGGAGGGGGTGAAGGAAGAAAGGACATTGTGCTATAAAAGGAAGGACAAGTTACCTTTGCAATCTACATAAACCTCAGACAAGTGTGGGTGAAGTTCTCGTCCCCTTCTGCGCCTCCTTCAGAATTACGGTAAGTTTGAGACGTCAGTGTTAGTGTGTTGGTGTTATTTGTGAGTTAACCCTTTGATTGACACCTGGTACACCTTTCCTTAATTACCAATCACTCTGAGACAGCTTTACTTGTCCTACAGCCACATGCAATCTATGAATTGGGAAGAAATTGCAAAATGTATTCTTTTTCCATTGCTATCTTTCCTGTAGATGCTTATAAAGACTTCATGCATTGCTTCTGATGCTGCTAACTGTTTCGTGTCAAAGTGAAAGGGTTATAAAACTATCATGCGTATCCATAACTTATCTGATCTTCCTTTAAGGCTTTCCTATAGACCTGGCACTAACTGAAAAACACTACTCTAAAATAACGGACTCTTCTTTTTTCCACGTAGATGAGACTGTTCTTATTGTGGTGCCTCCTGCTGGCGCTGACGGTGGCGGGTGTGGTGGGCAAGCCGAGCAGCCACAACCACGAGCACATGGAACACAAGGGGGATGGACACGAGAGCGGCAAAAAGGACTCAATGGAGAATATGAGGCACGAGATGGGCTTCCCTTCTCTCCCTATGGTGTTCCAGAGAGTACACGGTAAGAACGCAGGAACGCAAGGTAGTAGTAGTAGTAGTAGTAGTAGTAGTAGTAGTAGTAGTAGTAGTAGTAGTAGTAATAGTAGTAGTAGTAGTAGTAGTAGTAGTAGTAGAAGTAGTAGTAGTAGTTATGTAAAAAATATATTGAAATTACGTATATAGAAAAAAAGATATGTCTAACTTGAGAGAGAGAGAGAGAGAGAGAGAGAGAGAGAGAGAGAGAGAGAGAGAGAGAGAGAGAGAGAGAGAGAGAGAGAGAGAGAGAGAGAGAGAGAGAGAACCATATACCCCCTCAAACTCAACCATTCCCTGATAAACATAAAACATTCACATAACACGACCACATAGCCTTCACATAACACCTCTTACTCTACCTGCAAACCAATATACCTGTGCACTGATCTACCTGTCTGATTACCTGTCCCAGCGGTTCACCTGTGCGAAATGAAACCTGAGGAGGAGAACTGCACTGCCCGCGCCCACCACTGCATGCGCTGGCTGAACATAGGAATGGCGAATGGACAAGATTTCCTTCCCACTGGTAAGTATTGGTAGTGTGGTGGTGAAGTGGTTCGTGGTGATGGTTGTGGTGGTACTTATACGCTTTCAATCCTATTTTTCCCCTAATTCTCATCTATATTCCTTCTCGTACTGCGCTTTCTCCCTCAGGTGTGTGTGTGTGAAGACTGACTAGTATGCAGTAATGATGGCCGTGGTGACATCTTTATCTTACCAGTCCTGCCTTCCTTCTTTATCTACATCACTTCTCTATCCTCAACTCCTGCAGAAGACGTGGGTGAGGTTTGATGGAGATTAGTGGTCGGTCCCAATAACTCTTCCTCCTTCTCTTCTCCTCCCTCCTGCAGATGTGTGCGAGCCTGACCAAGAAGAGTGCCGCATGATGCACATGAAATGCCTCCACCTCCTCACGCCAGCAGAGGGCACCCCGCCTATGTCCCCAGGTACACATCCCCTTCTGTCCCTCCTTCAGGATACACTAATATTCCATGCAAAACTCCCTGGCTCTCCTGTTCATGATAAAATGTTATTAATTATTTATTCTGTCTATTTATTTTATAGTTTTTTGTACGTAAGACAAAATATAGATTGAAATCCATCCATGAACTAGGTAATGTACAAATTTAAGCGAGTTTGCTCATCAAAAGAACCATTTTCTCTCATCCATACACATTGGATCTTCAACGACACTCCGTTTTCTATGTATGCACTCCAAGGTACCTTCCTTCTAACAGGAACTTCTGAACTCCGACTCCTAACTCCAGTGTCTTCTTCCGATCTCTAAGCATCTTTCTTCTAACCCAAAGCTCCTATCCTCTTAATTACTTTCCAACTCCTAACTCACCTAATTCCATGTTTCTTCCTCTTAACTTCAAGCCCCTTCCTCTTAAATCTAAATTCCCTCTCTATTTCAAGCTTCTTCCTCTTCAAAGCTCATTGCTACACGTTTTCTTTATCACTTTCATCCCTAACCCCACTAATCTCGGCGTCCTCCTCCCGTGTCCCGCAGCAACTGTGATATGTGCGGTACAGGACCAGCCAAACTGCCTTGAGCGCATGCAGGACTGTGTGAACATGGTATACCCTAGTCTGGGTGCCCCGTTCGTGCCTCCTGCAGGTAAACACGCTTCAAGTTACTGTTCTCAGATTCAGGTTGTTGGTGCAGTCATAAGGGAGCTTCAAAGGAAGATTGGACAAATTTATGGGGTGGAAATAGACGGATAAGTTTCATGAAGGGACTGTCACGTGTAGGCCTGATGGCTATTGTAGATTCCCTTGTTTTCTGATGCTATGTTTTCCCTTTCAATCCATCTCCTCTACCTCCCCGTCCTCCCCCACACAGGTGAGGTGATGTGCCATGCAGATGACGAAGCATGCATTCACATGATCAATGAATGCAGAGATATGATGATGCCTTTCACGGAGATGCTGGCAAACATGGGGACCGATAATATGGAACCTATGCCGGAAGAAGAACCAATGCCAGAAGGAGAACCAATGCCAGAACACATGCCAGGAGAACATATGCCAGAACACATGTCAGAAGGAGAACACATGCCAGAACACATGCCAGGACACATGCCAGAAGGAGAACACAAGCCAGAACACATGCCAGAAGGAGAACACATGCCAGAACACATGACAGGACACATGCCAGGACACATGCCAGAACACATGCCAGGACACATGCCAGAACACATGCCAGGACACATGCCAGAAGGAGGACCAATGCCAGGAGAGCCAATGCCAGAAGGACCAATGCCAGGAGAGCCAATGCCCATGCCACCAGCTTGTATGGAGTTCATGAGAGAATGCATGATGCTGATGAAACCTGGTGCTAATGGTCCTCTCTCAGGTAATAGTTCGATTCTCTTTCTCTGTCTCTCTGACCGGAACATTTAGGAAAACTTATCTCATTTTTTCGCTCTTCTTAGTCTCTTTCTTTCATAGAGGGACTGCAGCTTGCCTTACGTTCTCATTTTCTGACTCTTTTTCTTCAGATATTTGTTGATTCTTTCTTCTGTTCATACTTTTGGTGACGAAACTGTTTCTTTTTGTTTATATTTTTGTTTTTTTTAATTGGCGAGATTATTTTTGTTCATATTTTCATTGACGAGGTCGTGTTGCAGAGGCCGAGGCGTGCAAAGACATGGAGGGCGAGAGCTGTGGTGCCAAGTACAAGTCCTGCAGTGCTGTCATGAATGAACCACAAGGAACACCACCGCCACATGAGCTTCCAACAAGTAAGTCACCTCATCTCTTCCCTTAGCCCTCTCCATTCCCCTTCTTGCCTTTTTCTCGTTAATCCTATGTCCATTTTTATTGTACTTTTCTTTATGCATCTTCTTTGTTCTTGTATGCTTTTCCTTTCCTCGTTATTCTTGTGTTCCCTTTTTCGTACTTTTCTTTATATATTTTCTTTTGTCTATTATTCTTATTTCACTTTTTATTGTAATTTTTTTTTTTTATGTTTGTGTTTCTTTTATCATTCTTATCTTCTCATTTATTGTCCTTTTCTTTATTAATTCGTTTGTTTGTGTGCATTTTATAATTTCAATCTCTCTCTGTTCATTGTTCTTTCCTTCGTTCTTTCATTATTTGTGTTCCTTTATTACTCCTCTTCTTTGTTCATTCATTTGTTTGTGATTCCGCCCATGCCTTCCTTCTCCTCTTTCTTCTCCCCCTCCTCTCTCTGCCTCCCCATCATTATGTAACTTGGAATTATCGCGTGTGTGTGTGTGTGTGTGTGTGTGTGTGTGTGTGTGTGTGTGTGTGTGTGTGTGTGTGTGTGTGTGTGTGTGTGTGTGTGTGTGTGTGTGTGTGTGTGTGTGCGCCTTTAATCTCTCTCTCTCTCTCTCTCTCTCTCTCTCTCTCTCTCTCTCTCTCTCTCTCTCTCTCTCTCTCTCTCTCTCTCTCTCTCTCTCTCTCTCATGTAATTCATCCCTCTATTCTTCATTCTTCTCTATTCACATTCCTTTCCCTTTCCTCCTCTCTCCTCTTCGTTCTCCCTTCCCCCTCCCTTTCTCCCTTTCCTTTCCATCCTACCTAACACTCCCTCCTATTCTCCACCTTTAACCACCTCTTCCATCTTCACTTTCACTTCCTCCCCTCCTCCCTCCACCTTATCCTTCTCCACCCCTCCCTTCCCTTCTATAACTTCGCCGTACTATGAAAAATTACCTCCCTTCTTCATCTACTTCGTCAGCACCGGCACTCTGCTCCGACATGGGGACAGATAAAATGGCAGAGTGTCTACCCAATGCTATGATGTGCCTGAAGAAGTTACGCCCGACGCCACACATCCACTACAACATGACCCAGTGCCTGACGCAATCCTCCCGTGAGTGCAGGATGAGAACGCCCTGGACTTTTTACCCGTTTTCTTTTATCTCGCGTTTTCTTTTGAAGGGAATCTTGTTTAGTTGACTTTTTTTGTGTGTGTTATTTGAAGGTTCAGTTATTTTTTCAAGTTTAGGAGTTAGTTTAGATTAAATTAAGTTAGGTAAGGTTAAGTAAGGTTGTCTAATGTCATCTAAACTAAGCTAAATTAACCATAATCGTTGAATAGATTTATTATTTTTCGTATTATTTGAAGATCCACTATTATTTATGTTTGGGGATTAGTCTAGATTAAATTTCGTTAGATTAGATTAAGTAAAGTGCTCTGATCTTACCTCAACTAAGCTAAATTAACCTTATTAGTTACATTTTCCGTATTATTTGAAGATTCAGCTATTTTCCTCTTCATTTTTTAAAGTCTATGATTAATTTAAGTTAGTTCTCGTTAGGTTAGGTTACATGAGGTGCTCTAATCTTACCTGAAGTAATCTAACATAACTTGAACTGTCTTGGCGATGACTGAATACTGCACCCCACGTGTCTCTCCTCCCCTGCCAGCCTGCCCTATGCCCCCCACCACCCCGGAGGCCCACATGAAGATAAAGAAGTGTCTGGAGCCTGTGAGTAATAACAATAATAATAATAATAATAATAATAATAATAATAATAATAATAATAATAATAATAATAATAATAATAATATCATTACCATCATCCTCATCAACAACAATAACAACAACGGATCCACACAGACCCTCCGC
>NC_087188.1:13148734-13186234 GCF_035594125.1 Scylla paramamosain
TCTCCCCTTACGCAACTTTCAGCTACATTTCCAAATCCACACTTTATTAGTAGTAATTTGTCTGCAACTCAATAGATGAATATGGAACTTTCCTCCTGCACTCTTCCACTCCAGCCCCACACACTAAGACTCTCTGTACCTTCCTTGCCGCACACTGACCATCCTACAAGTACATGGCCCATATTCAGAAACGCTTTGCTCTCTCAATACGACTATTTTTCAAAGATTACAGAGATGATTAGCCGAGTTTTCAATAGTGTTTCTCATGTTAATAATATACATAGAAATCTTTTTAATATGTCACCCTCAAAACGCACTTCACTTCAACTTCACCCTTTTGAAAGAGGTCTGGATGTACCATAGAGGTGTTTCAGAATACAGTTCACTATAATAAGCTGTGGCAGTCAAAGATATAATGTTGCACCTCCACTACAGTCTTCGGTATCTGCGGGGAGAATATATGCTGGCCTGCAAGTGAGTCATGCTTCAAGCAGATGAAGGAAGTCAATTTTACAACGGAGGAGCAAGTGCAAGAGGCCAAAGACGGAATTATGCTGTGTGCCACGAATATTGGAGCAACCAAGGCAGACTTCAGCAGCCTCACTCTGGGTAAGTTCATGTTGTATTGTAGTTCATGCTAGTGCCCTGGAATCCCTGTAACTTCTGTAGCTAGAGAGGAGACCATGTAAAATGAATGGAGCTAACAGTCAATGCAATGGGGCCTACTCCTGTAGCTAGAGAGACCACGTGACATAGGGGCAGGTACCAGTCACTGCAATCCCTGAGCTCACTCCAGTAGCTAGAAAGGAGACCACAGAACACGGACAGGTACTAGTCAGTGCAATTCCTGGGTCCACTCCTGTAGCTAGAAGGAGACCACATGACAAAGGGACAGGTACCAGTCAATGAAATCCCTGAGCCCACTCCAGTAGCTAGAGAGATGAGACCAAGTAGAATGAATGGAGTTAACAGTCAATGCAATCCCTGTAGCTAGGGAGGAGACCACATGAAATGAATACAGCTTCTTTATTTATTTCTTCTTCTCCTCCTTGGGCCGTTTGCCTGGAATCAGGGGTTGGCGCCATGTACGAGTCCTTTCCAGTTGTTTCTGTCCCTTGCATCTTCCTCCATGACTCACAATCTTTGCAGTTCTACCACAATTCCATCCCTCCATTTCACTCTATCTTCCCCTCGATCTTCCTCCCTAAAGTGGATTTCTCCGACTCTTTTAATCAGTTCCTGGTCTCGTGAAATGAAAACAGCTTTCAGTCAATGAATGACAGGACAAGACAGATGTGGTATCCTTGCAGTGTGGGCTGGCTCGTCTGCTGTGTCAAGTGACCACGTGGCTACACAGAACACACAGTGGCGTGCAGGACTACTGTATGTGACTAAACTTCTTGTCCTTTTATAAGAACAACCACATAACTGTATCCTCTTTTAACCCCCACACAATTTATCCTTCTATTGTCCTTCACCGACTTTCCCTAACCCAAGCTGTTTCTCCCTCTATTTTCCCCTGCACTTCACTATCCTTTTCACTCTTGTGCTTATGCTTATCCTCTCTTCTCCTCACTCAACAGAGAAACTGAAAGCAGCATTCTCCAATGATAAGGATCCCTCCCTTAAGGCCAAGGAGTACATCAAGTTCATGAACAGCTACGGGGTTGTCGGCAGGAAGCTTCAGCACGATATGTTGCGCTGTACCCTCAATATGAGCGGCGAGGTGAGTCTGTCAGGTGTGCAGCAGGAACCTACCACAGGACACCACCTTGTAATGGACGCAGGACACACCAGATTCCGATAACCCCAGGTCACATCAGACCGTGATGGACACAGGACAGAGCAGATTGAAACTGACACACGACAGAGCAGATTGCCACGACCACACAACACAGTAGAAAGAAACTGGCACAGGACACAGCACCTTATAATGAACACAGGACACAGGCTGTAATGGACACAAGGCACAGTAGCTTTTAGTGAACATAGGACATACCAGCTTGTAATGGACACAGGACAGCAGATTGAAATTGACACAGAACCTAATAGATTGCACTGACCCAATTCGTAGCCTTCAATTCTTTTCTTACAGCTACATAATGCAGTATTTTCATATTACTAGGAATACTTCACAGCAGTCTGATGCCTCCCTCCCCTCACAGCCCAACACACAACATTCCAATTTGATGCCTCTCTCTCCCATCATGACTCAACACAATACATTTCAGTCTCATGCCTCTCTTTTTCCCTCCACAGCTCCCAAAACTGAAGGAGTGTGTAGCTAAGGCCAAAGGTGAGGAAGACAGTCAAACAGAACCTACTAATTAGACACCTCACTCCAAGGCTAAACTGGCGCAGAGCAATGCAGGACTGAACTCAAGAACCACTCCAAAAGATTATGAGTTGGCATAGATATATTTTCTCTCTCTCTCTCTCTCTCTCTCTCTCTCTCTCTCTCTCTCTCTCTCTCCTTCTGATCCTTGAAACGGCATAGATAAATAAATAAATAAATAAATAAATACATAAATAAATAAAAAAAATAGATAAATAAATAAACAAATAAATAAACACAACTGTAAAACATAATGAAAAAAGAACTGTGTTAGTGAAAGAAGAAGAAGAAGAAGAAGAAGAAGAAGAAGAAGAAGAAGAAGAAGAAGAAGAAGAAGAAGAAGAAGAAGAAACAACAACACCCACGAAACAAGCAAGGAAAATAACAATAACAAAAACAATAACGACAATAACCATTTCCACTACTACTACTACTACCTACTACTACTACTACTACTACTACTACTGCTAAATTTTGACACCCCATTACAGCCACAGGCAATCACAGCCTCACCAAAAAAAGTCTAGAGATTGACACACACACACACACACACACACACACACACACACACACACACACACACACACACAAACTTAACCATCATTTTCCTGAACTATTTTATCATTTCCAATTTCCTCGGTAAATAAAACTGTACTGCTTGAAGGAATATGTATGCATCTCCTTACCAACAAAAACAGTGGACGAGATAACAAGAAAACAGCAAGCACGCACTGGCCAATCACAAGGCTCCCATAGATGTGAGGTCAGAACAATGAGTACACAGTGGCTAAGCTCACACAGTTGAGACGTTAGAACAGCGAGGACACACTAGCTAATCGCAAGGTTTACACTAACTGTGACGTTAATAGTGGATCGCAGGCCAGGAAAACCCTATGATATCATTAAAAGTCCTCAAACAAAGAGGAAATTACATTCTTTGTTATATAAATTTGAAAAGTAACGCTGCACTGGCAAAACACTAATAGAACACATAATCTTATCTCAAAGTCGTAGACAGCACACTAATATCACATCAAATAGTATCTCAAAGCTGTAGAAAGCAGATGGTAGCAATATTTTCTGCCAGGGTACACAGAAGCCGACAGGACAGACAGGTGCACAGCAGAATAAGCTGACAGGAGCAATCAGGCAGGCAGGAAGGAAAGCCTCAGCCGAATTCACCACAGTACTTCATGTTGACGCAAAAGAGAAAGCTAGTTCTCTAAAATGCTTTTGTTCTCTCATAAAATCTATTCTTAAAAGCCCAGGAATGATCAGTTAGTTTCTCACAGGTGTTACAATTACTAAGATGCAGAATACTTACGAAACCATCACTAGAATCATAAAAAAAACATCTTCAGAAATCTCTATATCGTCCATTAAAGGCCGTTCTTGTTGAAATAAGACGCTCTCTCTCATAAGGTCTATCCTCAAAAACCAGAGAAAGGATCAATTAGTTTCTTTTGGGTGCTTTTATCATCTGGATCCAGAATATTTGTCAAAACATCACTAGAATCATGAAAATATCCTGGGAAACCTTCATAACGTCCATTAGAGACAGTTCTTGCTCATGTAAAACGCTGAAACATTGAGAGAGTGTTCCCCTTCACCGCTTTCATGACCAGTGTCCTTAAATGCTTTGTCTTCTCATGTCATATTTCCAAAAGCTATAGGGATGTGATTAGTGAGTTTTCATAGGTGTTTCAATTAAAAAGATATAGAATACTTGTCAAAATATCACTAAAAAAACACCTTTGGAAGCCGAATTTATTGTTACCTACAAGCTGCCCACCAAACATAACTACACCAAAGCACCAAGGAAGCTATTCAATAAGCTTCCTTGGTAGGCACTGAGGAGGCAGCGACAGGCGCCTCCATAGATGGCACTTTAGAAATCTTGTGGCACAATGGCTGGAGCAGAGCAGAGCAAAACGTACGGGTGTTTCAGAAAATAGCGTCTAGTGTTTCTCTCAAGGTAATCGTACAGGAAATTCATGAAACCTTTGTGTGCTTCTGTTCTTCAGCTTCCGGACTCGAGTATTACAACACCTCGGAACTACATGTGCCAACCCGTATAGATTTCTTTTTACTTCTTATCAACGAAAATGTAGCGTCCCGTTTTCTTTAATCTTATGCGCCCATGGCCAGCCTCCTTCCCTCGTAAATGAATGAATACACGACAAAAAACGCTTCCTTCACTCTAGGGCAAAGCACCCTGGCCATGATTTGCTCAAGGTCGGATGGCCTTTATTAAAAGCAACCATGAAACAATAATAGACATTCGACAAAACAATCAACACAATAGACAGTCATGAAATGCATAACTTTTCCACCGTCGTTAAAAAAAAAAAAAAAAAAGTGGACGTGACAAACATGCACGTTCTTGCATGACATGCAATCCATTCTGAGTCATCATGATGCCAGCCCGGCCCTCGCCAATACTCCATATCTCCTGTGGGACCTCTGCCTCCCTCCGCAGGAATCCCCGGAAGTAGTGAGTGTATAAAGCACCCGCTGCTCTCACTCACCCTCACACTTGTCACTCGTGTCCTACTATTGCAAGTGGGTAGCGCGCGTGCGCACGCGCGCGCGCAAACACACACACACACACACACACACACACACACACACACAGAGAGAGAGAGAGAGAGAGAGAGAGAGAGAGAGAGAGAGAGAGAGAGAGAGAGAGAGAGAGAGAGAGAGAGAGAGAGAGAGAGAGAGAGAGAGAGAGAGAGAGAGAGAGAGAGAGATGCTTTGGTTATGTTACACTGCTATATCCTAAACATTTCCAATTAAACTTATGGTACCCAGTTCTGTATCTCACCACACACACACACACACACACACACACACACACACACACACACACACACACACACACACACACACACACACTCTCACCTTCTCCCTCACACAGCTATGAAGGTCCAGGTGTGTACAGCCTTGGTGGTGGTGCTGGCGGCGGCGCTGGTCGTGGAAGCCAACCCAGGCACCCTTGCCATGAAATTCTGGCTGAACTTCCTCCGTCAAGTCAGTGAGTACAGCAGAGAGTAACAGTTATGAGTCTATCTGTTATCGATCTTCAGTGTTCTGTCTCTCTTGAGGCTCACAGTGCACTGCTGATTTGCTTCATAAAGGCGGTTCTGTGTAACTGTGGCCTATGAAATATGTCTCTCTATCTTCCTGTCTATTTGTTCAACTGTCGATTTTATGTCCATCTGTCTATCTGTCTATGTATCTAGCAAGCTATATGTCTATTTATTTATGTATCTATCTATCTATCTGTCAATGTATTTATGTATTAGTCTATCTATCTGTATGTCTATCAGCCTGTCTACATATCTGTCTATGTATTTTTGTATTAGTCTGTCTATCTGTCTGTCTGTCAGCCTGTCTACATATCTGCCTATCTTTATGTGTCTCAGTTCAACCAGCAATGGCGCACCACTTGTACCACTTAATCAATAATCTATCAGTACAAACATAACATTCCCTTCTGGGCTTCTCCCTAACACACACACACACACACACACACAATGACGCCACAACTCACGCTTCACCTCCCAAACAGCCTCTGAAGTGTGCGGGGAGGACATGTGCTTCCCTGAGGGTCGGGAGTGCTTCAAGCTGATGAAGCCCCTGAACATCACGGAGGGAACGCTTGAGAGTGTCAGAACCAACCTGACTGAGTGTGCCGGCGACGTGGACTTCAGCGCGCTCGAAATGGGTAAGTGTGCGTGGTGAGATGCTACATTTGAAACATTTGAAACTTCTTTTTTTATGTAGGAGGGGCAACGAGCAAGGGCTACAAAATTAGAGAGAAAAAAAAAAAAAACCCAGTGAGGTGCCAGTCCCTAAACAGTCAGAAACGATAATAAAAGAAAAAAAATTGAAGGATAAGTGTCTTGAAACCTCCCTCTTGAGAGAATTCAAGTCAGAGAAAGACTGAAATACAGAAGCAGGCAGGCAGTTCCAGAGTTTAAAAGAAAAGGGATGAATGACTGAGAATACTAGTTAACTCTTGCATTTATTCATATTACTCTAAGAGGGGTTCATAAACGGTGCCTTGTACAAATAGATAGATAGCAAGGTACAACAATAATCGTATATCCTTTCCCCTCACCGCTAAACCCAACAATTCTCGACACTAAAAGCAACGTATGAGATTTTTATAATCGTCCATAAGAAAGAAAGGGAATAAAAGAATAGATTTTTGCAATTTTTGGCCAGTACAATGCTTGGAGTTGACTGTAGAACAAGAAATAGTGTCTCAGAGTATTTAATGATTAGTGAGAGATGTAGCAAATTCCAGTCAAAGAGTTAAGTTCCACATAATGAAGCCGTGTCTTGTACAAATAGATAAAAGATGTAGATCAGCCACCAGACAACCCTTCTCTCTCACCCTTAACAGAGGACCTCACACCGAAGAAGGACATACCCCAGCATTTTCTCAATTTTATGGAAAAGTTCAAAGTGGGTGACACAACCAAGCAGCACGCCCTCCTCCAATGTTTCATGGAACGCGGCGGACAAGTGAGTACAATTCCAATCTATAACTGAGACGCGCACATACAGTAGTAGTACTAGTAGTAGTAGTAGTAGTAGTAGTAGTAGTAGTAGTAGTAGTAGTAGTAGTAGTAGTAGTAGTAGTAGTAGTAGTAGAAATAGTAGTATTCTGGCCAAGAGGAATAATATAAATCTATAAAAAAAAAATGCCCACTGAAGGCACTAGTCCCCAGAAAGTCTAGTCAAAAGGGTTATCCAAAATTTGAGGTAAGTTTCTTGAAGCCTTCCTCTTGAAACTGTTCAAGTCAAAGGCAGGAGGAAATGGATAAACAGACAGAGAGTTACAAAGAAGTAGTAGTTGTCGTAGAAATATGTACACCTTTAGCACTCCTCCCTATCTATCTCACGCCTCTCTTTCCCCGTCACAGCTCCCAACCCTGCTGTCCTGTCTGCGAGAAATTCAAACTGACGCAGCGACTGGGACTGCATAAACATCCCATTCATGTGAAAGATGCAAGACTGAAGGCAACAACAACAAGGATTACAAACTGATATCCACACTCTCTCTCTCTCTCATTTCTTATCTACTCATCAGTGTATCGTTATCTATCCAACAACTACCTGTCTTATTAAATACCCAACTGGCTGTACCTTCACGATTCCCTCCTCGCTCTCGCACCCTTCCCTCCAGTCCTTCCAACAATATGTAACTAATAAGGTATCAAGGTACCTTATTAGTTAAACTACAGAGAATTTACAATATAATGAATGAAAAGCTGTGCAGATTAAAGAAGAGGAAAGATAAAGAGAACACCAACGAAGATGAAAAGAAAAATAACAAAGAACAACAACAATAACAATCATCACAAAACTGGAGAAAAAGAAAATGATAACATTTCGCCATCAACTTAATACCTATTTCCAAACTTTTCACGTCTTTTACTTGTAAGTTTTTTTTTTCAGCAAATAAAACTGGATCTTTTAAAAATATGTGTATAAGTTCCTAAACGAAGAATTCTACTTCAAAACACTAAGAGATTCATCTAGAAATGCTGAATCGTGAGAGAAAGCAGCTGCGAGAATCGAACCGTGGACAGAAGACTCGTAAACACAATAATTTAGCCACATGATTACAATAAAAGTAGAGTTTAGTCTTCACAGTTCTAACACTCCCTCTTTCGTAATTTTTTTTTTTTTTATTAATTTCTGGTGTTTTTCCCTTAAATCTTATATTCATGAAGTGGGATAGAAAATATTTTATCCTCATCACTGCCACCAATGTGATGACTCGAGTCTTGAGTCACTGGAAAATTTATCCTCGCCGCTGCCACCAATGTGATGCCTCGAGTCTTGAGTCACAGAGAAATTTATCCTCGCCGCTGCCACCAATGTAATGCCTCGACTCTTGAATCACGGAAATTTATCATCACTTTTTTTCACATCCTGTCTCCCTAAAATCCCTGACACGTAAGAGTTGTAGTAGTAGTAGTAGTACTAGTAGTAGTAGATCTTATACAAGGACTAACAAACAGAGTATCCTGGCCTTAACTAATAGAGTAGGTGACATTACAAAGGAAAGAAATGGAAGGACCGTGCATTATAGCAACTGAACACAGGAATTTGCAGCACCATCACCACCAGTTCTTCCATTCATGCACTTCCTATCCTTACGTTCCGCCCTTTATTGAAAATCTGGGCCACACACACACACACACACACACACACACAGTTACATAGGAACGCTTTCGAAACGCGGGGAAACATCACATCGCCATGAATGTGTACTTACTGTCAGGGCGAAGGAGTGATGTTCGCGGAAATGAGGGAGGGAAGTTGTGTGGCTCCTCTTCCACACACAAAAATAAATAAAATAAAATCAATGAATCTTGCGTGCACCTCAATATGTTACTATAACCTCCTTAGGGAACGGTACCTTTTTTAACCTTCTTTTCACCTTTTCATTCATTTTTATTGTCCTTGACCAATGCAATGAAATAAGACAAAACAACCTTGTGTGCACCTCAGTACCCAAATATCTTTACAGACTGTCCTTTTTTCATACTTCTTCCCCTTCGCCGCCCCCTCCTCTTTCATAAAAATAAAATAAGCAAACATTACGAGGAACCTCAAAAATCAGCACGTAGTGAGTTCATATCGTCAGACAAACTTTCCAGACAACACAGCAGCAATCCCACAGTGGTGTGTAGCGGGCAATACGCACAAGCTACCCACCAAACCAACCCTGTTACATGACTACACCAAAGCACCAATGAAGCTAGTCAATAAGCTTCCTTGGTGGGGAGTGATGAGGCAGCGACAGGCGCCTGCATAGGTGTCACTTTAGAAAGTTTGTGTCACCGTGACAGAGCAAAGCAAAGCAAAGCATCCGGGTGACTAAGAGGAAATAGCGTGTAGGTGTTGCTCTCAAGGTAATGCTACAGGACACTCGTGACAAAATCGCGTTCTTCTGCTCCTCACCTTCAGGACAAAAATTGCACGACATCGGAACTACACATGCCAACACCCGTAGATATTTTTATTTTTTTCTTACTTATTAACAGCAGAAATCTAGCGTCCCTTTTCCCTCTATTTTAAGCGCCATTGGCGAGCCTACTTCCCTCGTAAATTAATATTTACATGATTAAAAATGCTGCCTTCACCTCTTAGGCAAAGCATCCTGGCCCTGATTTGCCCAAGGTCTAATGTCCTTTATTTAAAGCAACCATGAAACAGTAACAGACATTCTACAAAACGCTCAATAAAAAAGACAGTCATGAATTACATAAGTTTTCCGCCGTCTCTACAAAAACGTAGACGTGACAAACGTGAACGTTCCTCAGTAACATGTCATTCATTCTAAGTCATCGTGACACCAGCCCGGCCATCGCCAATAATCCATATCTCCTGTGGGACCTCTGCCTCCCCATGCAGGACTCCCCGGAAGGAGTGAGCGTATAAAAACACCCGCAGCTCTCACTCACCCTCACACTTGTCACTCGTGTCCTACTACTGCAAGTGAGTAGCACACACACACAAACACACACACACACACACACACACACACACACACACACACATACACACACATACACACAGAAGCTTTGGTTACAGTGCTACAATGGTATATCCTAAACACTTCAAATTAAATTCGTGGTACCTAGTTCTGTTTATCACCACAACCACTCACACACACACACACACACACACACACACACACACACACACACACCACACACACACACACCTACTCACACCTTCTCCCTCACACAGCTATGAAGGTCCAGGTCTGCACAGCCTTGGTGGTGGTGCTGGCGGCGGCTATGGTGGTGGAAGCCGGCCCACGGCATCGTTCGGGATTCTGGTTCGGCTTCATCCGTCAAGTCAGTAAGTACAGCAAAGAGTAACAGTTGTGAGTGTGTCTGTTATCGGTCTGCAGTGTGTCTTGTCTCTCTCTGGAGGCTCACAGTGCGGCGCTGATTTGCTTCGTAAAGGCGCCTGCGTGTACTGTAACTGTACCCAATTAACTAACTGTATGTCTCTCTCTCTCTCTCTCTCTCTCTCTCTCTCTCTCTCTCTCTCTCTCTCTCTCTCTCTCTCTCTCTCTCTCTCTCTCTCTCTCTCTAGCCAGCTATATGTCTATTTATTTATTTATCTATTTATCTAAGTGTCTATATTAGTCTATCGATCTGTCTGTCTATCAATCCGTCTACATATCTGTCTATCTGTACGTGTCCCAGTTCAACCACCAATGGCGCACCTCATGTAGCATTTAATTACTAATCTATCAGTACAAAAAAAACATTCCCTTCCGGACTTCTCCCTGACACACACACACACACAAACACACACACACACACACACACACACACACACACAATAACGCCACAACTCACGCTTCACCTCCCAAACAGCCTCTGAAGTGTGCGGGGATGACAAGTGCTTCCCTGAGGGTCGGGAGTGCTTCAAGCAGATGAGGCCCCAGAACTACACGGAGGATATGCTTGAGGAGGTCAAAACCAACCTGACTGAGTGTGCCGGCGACGTGGACTTCAGCGCGCTCCAATTGGGTAAGTGTGCGTGGCGAGATGCTACTTTTGAAACATTTTATTTATTTTTTTTTTATGTAGAAGGGGCAACGAGCAAGGGCTACAAAATTAGAAAGAAAAATGAAAAAGGCCCACTGAAGTGCCAGCCTCCAAGCAGTCAAAAATTATCATAAAAAAAAAAATGAAGGATAAGTGTGTTGAAACCTCCCTCTTGAGAGAATTCAAGTCACAAGAAGAAGGAAATACAGAAGCAGGCAGGCAGTTCCAGAGCTTACCAGAAAAGGAATGAAAGACTAAGAATACTGGTTAACTCTTGCATTTACTCATCATTAGTAATATTACTCTAAAAGGACTTCATAAATGGTGTCTTGTATAAATAGACAGAGAGCAAGCTACAACAATAATGGCATACCCTTCCCCTTCACCCTTAACTCAACAATTCTCAACACTAAAAGCAACGTATGAGATCTTTATAACCGTCCACAAGAGAGAAAGAAATTAGAAGAATAAATGTGGCTATTTCTGGTCAGTACAAAGCTTGGAGGTGACTAAAGAACAAGAAATATTGTCTAAGATTTAATTACCACCCACCTGTAAAAGAAGCCCACATACAACCCTTCCCTCTCACCCTTAACAGAGGACATCATACCGAATAAGGAAGGTCACCACGCATTTCATCTCTTCATGAGTAAGTTCAATGTGGGCGACACAGACAAGCAGTACGCCCTCCTCCAGTGTTTCTTGGAACGCAACGGACAAGTAAGTACATTTCCATCCCATACTTGAGACCCACACACACACACAATAGTAGTAGTAGTAGTAGTAGTAGTAGTAGTAGTAGTCTCGCCCAGAGCAATAAAAAAAATCTATAAAAATGCCCACTAAAGGCACTAATCCCCAAAGGATCTAGTCAAAAGGGTTATCCAAAATTTGAGGTAAGTTTCTTGAAGCCTTCCTCTTGAAACTGTTCAAGTCAAAGGCAGGAGGAAATGAATAAACAGACAGAGAGTTACAAAGAAGTAGTAGTTGTCGTAGAAATATGTACACCTTTAGCACTCCTCCCTATCTATCTCACGCCTCTCTTTCCCCGTCACAGCTCCCCGCCCTGCTGTCCTGTCTGCGAGAAATTCAAACTGACGCAGCGACTGGGACTTCATAAACATCCCATTCATGTGAAAGATGCAAGACTGAAGGCAACAACAACAGGGATTACGAGTTGGGATCGACTCTCTCTCTCTCTCTCTCTCTCTCTCTCTCTCTCTCTCTCTCTCTCTCTCTCTCTCTCTCTCTCTCTCTCCCTCTCATTACTTATTCCTTATGTACATCATTTATCTATTCATCAATGTATCGTTACCTATTCTTACTTCACACTACCTAACAACCTACCTATCTAATTAACTACATAGCTAGCTGTATCTTCACGATTTCTTTGCCTCTCGCACCCTTCCCTCCAGTCCTTCAAACAACATGTAACTCATCAATGTTAATATCAAGGTACCTTATTAGTTAAACTGAAGATGATTTAATATATAATGAACGAAGAGCTGCGCAGATTAAAGATGAAAAGAAAAAGAACAATAACAAGGATGAGGAGAACAAGAACAAGAACAAACAACAACAACAACCATCACGAAAGTGGAGATAAAGAAAACGATAACATTTCGCCATCAGCTTAACACATATATCCTAACTTTTCATACCTTTCGCTTGTAATTTTTTTTTTTCGCCAAATAAACCTGGACTGTTTAAAAATGAATGTGTATTAGTTCCCAAATAAAGAAATCTATTTCAAAACACTGAGAGATTCATCTAAACATGCTGAGTCTTGAGAGAAAGTAGCTGCAAGAATCGAACCGTGGACAGAAGACTCGTAAACACAATAATTTAGCCACATGATCACAATGCAAGGACAGTTTAGTCTTCACAGTTCCATCACTCCCTCTTTCGTCATTGTTTCATTAATTTCTGGTGTTTTTCCCTTAAATTTCATTGTTCCTGAACTGGAATAGAAAATATTTATCCACGCTGCTGCCACCAATGTAATGCCTCGAGTCTTGAATGACAGGAAAATTTATCCACACTGCTGCCACCAATGTAATGCCTCGAGTCTTGAAAGACAGGAAAATTTATCCACACTGCTGCCACCAATGTAATGCCTCGAGTCTTGAAAGACAGGAAAATTTATCCACACCACTGCCACCAATGTAATGCCTCGAGTCTTGAATGACAGGAAAATTTATCCACACCGCTGCCACCAATGTAATGCCTCGAGTCTTGAATGACAGGAAAATTTATCCACACCGCTGCCACCAATGTAATGCCTGAAGTCTTGAATGACAGGAAAATTTATCCACACCGCTGCCACCAATGTAATGCCTCGAGTCTTGAATGACAGGAAAATTTATCCACACCGCTGCCACCAATGTAATGCCTCGAGTCTTGAATGACAGGAAAATTTATCCACGCCGCTGCCACCAATGTAAGGCCTCGAGTCTTGAATGACAGGAAAATTTATCCACGCCGCTGCCACCAATGTAGTGCCTTGAGTCTTGAATGACAGGAAAATTTATCCACGCTGCTGCCACCAATGTAATGCTTTGAGTCTTGAATGACAGGAAAATTTATCCACGCTGCTGCCACCAATGTAGTGCATCGAGTCTTGAATGACAGGAAAATTTATCCACACTGCTGCCACCAATGTACTGCCTCGAGTCCTGACAAACTGAAATTGATCTATTGCGTGGCAGTCATTAGAGGGAACAGCCAGTGATCTAATTCCTTACAAAGTACACAACACCTTAAAGTATTTCTTGTATTCAGGCACAAAGGCCGGATTCAATCACAGGTTCCATATTCAGCAGGCTTTGGAGTCATGTACAGCAAATGAATACCAGAATACATCCTTGGTTTACTAAAGACAGCTAAGAACAATGTTGTGACAAGATTTTACGTTTTCGGGGCAAGAGTGAGAGAGGAGGGAAGACGAAGCAGGGTCAGTGTGAGGGCAGAATGTTCTTCGATTGGTTGGGTCAAAGTTGTTGAAATAGGTTTGGGTTTAAAATTCTCTCCGGCATGAACTAACAGCAGCTTTCGTGGTGATGATGGTGGTGGAAAGGATGATGATGTTGTTAGTGATGATGATGCTAATAGGGTGGTGGTGGTGGTGGTGGTGGTGGTGAGGCTTCGTTAAATAACTGTCTAAATAGCCACTTTCTCTCGTACTCCCTTGGAAACCGAATTTATTTTAGTATTATCTTTGTAGATATACTGTAGCTATGAACTGCCTGTTATATTTCGTGCTCCTGGGTTTGTTTCGTACCCGTAGGAGAAACAGATTACCCGGGTTAAGAACACAAGAGCATAAGAAAATAAGGGAAGCTGCAAGACGTCATCACATGTAGCATTACATGTAAAGAACCACGGATCTACACTTCGCAATACAATCTGAGGGTGAGAATCTTTATCACCATGGAAATTCAAACCTTAACCAATGTGATGAACATGTTGATGACAATGATGATGCTAGTGACGATCATGACACTCCCATCTGTTAATATCACTAGATTTCTTCCCTAGCCTTCTTGTGTCTACAGTTATCATAGAAAACTGAGGCTTTGTTTGGGTAACTTGTCCATTTGTCTGGATACTTCAATAACTCAAGAGACCAATCTCCTTCCTTCATATACATTTATTTTTATTTATTTATATATTCCACTAGCCCTAATAATTATGTTTGTTCATACTTTCATCCAATATTTTCCACTTATTGTAATACTCCTGACACACAATAATAATAATAATAATAATAATAATAATAATAATAATAATAATAATAATAATAATAATAATAATAATAACAATAATATCCATTTTTTTTTTTTTACATCCTGCCTCCCTAAAATCCCTGACACGTAGTAGTAGTAGTAGTAGTAGTAGTAGTAGTAGTAGTAGTAGCAGTAGTAGTAGCAGTAGTAGATCTTACACAAGGACTAGTAAACAGAGTATCCTGGCGTTAACTAATAGAGTAGATGACATTACAAAGGAAAGAAATGGAAGGACCGTGCATTATAGCAACTGAACAAAGGAATTTGCAACACCACCACCACCAGTTCTTCCATTCATACACTTCCTATCCTTACGTTCCGCCCTTTATTGAAAATCTGGGCCACACACATACACACACATACACACACACACACACACACACACACACACACACACACACACACACACACACACACACACACACACACACAGTTACATAAGAACGCTTACGTAACGCGGGGAAATATCACGTCACCATGAATGTGTATTTACTGTCAGGGCGAAGGAGTGATGTTCGCGGAAATGAGGAAAGGAAGTTGATAATTTCCCGTTTCTTTCATTATTACACGCCATGAACAGCTGTGCATTTCATTCTGACTCTCAAGAAAGTACACTCTCTAGTTCCTGTAGACTGTGGAGTCTTAACGCAGCGAAATGAAACATAAAGGAAAAAATATGAAGTTTAAAGTTGTCTAAACAGGCGTGCATTTCATTCTCTCAAGGAATGTATAATGTTTTCTGGTACAAGGAAAGTCTAACAGAATTAGAACTAACCTCAACAAATGAACCTTTCATCCTTACCCTCAAACAAAAGAAAGAAAAATAAATAAATAGATACAACAAATATAAATAAATAATAAATAAACTAATTAACTTATAATAAATAAATAAAGTCCTCCAGAATATGGTTTACAGTTATCAAATTCTTCCTTTTTTTTATGGCTCTTCATCAAAGTTCCTTTTACACACAAAAATAAATAAAATCAAATAAATTAACCTTGCGTGCACCTCGTATGTTACTATATCCTCCTTAGGCACTGGCACCCTTTTTTCTTTTTATTGCCCTTGACCAGTGCCTCTCTTACATTAAAAAAAGAAATAAAAAAATAAGACAAATCAACCTTGTATGCACCTCAGTACGCTAATGTCCTTCTTACAGACTGCCCTTTTTATCTCTTTATTGCCCTTCGCCAGCCACACTCTTTCATTAAAGTAAAATAAGCAAACATTCCGTGCAACCTCAAATATCAGCACGTGGTGAGCTCATATCGTCAGACAAACTTCCCAGAACCAAACAACACTGCAGCAATCCCACAGTGGTGTGTACCGGGCAACACCCACAATCTGCCCACCAAACACACCTTGCTACATGACTACACCAAAGCACCAATCAAGCTACAGTCAATAAACTTCCTTGGTGGGGAGTGATGAGGCAGCGATAGGCGCCTCCGTGGATGACACCTTAGAAAGTTTGTGTCACCGTGGCTGGAGCAGAGCAAAGCAAACCATCCGGGTGACGAAGAGAAAATAGCGTGTAGGTGTTGCTCTCAAGGGAATGCTATGGGACACTCTTGACACAATCGCGTTCTTCTGCTCCTCAGCTTCAGGACACAAATTTCACGACATCAGAACTACACATGCCAACACCTGTAGATATTTATTTATTTTTTTTTTTACTTCTCAACAGCGAAAATCTAGCGTCCCTTTTCTCTCCATTTAATGCGCCCTTGGCCAGCCTCCTTTCCCATAAATGAATGAATACATGAGTAAAAATGCTACCTTCACCTGTTGGGTAAAGCATCCTGGCCCTGATTTGCCCAAGGTCGGATGGCCTACATTAAAAACAACCATGAAACAATAAGAGACATTCTACAAAACGCTCAACACAAAAGACAGTCATGAATTACGTAAGTTTTCCGCCGTCTCTACAAAAACATGGACGTGACAAACGGGAACGTTCCTCGATAACATGTCATTCATTACGAGTCATCGTGACACCAGCCCGGCCCTCGCCAGTATTCCATATCTCCTGTGGGACCTCTGCTTCCCCCCCCGCAGTACTCCCCGGAAGGAGTGAGCGTATAAAACGGCTACTGCTCTCACTCACCCTCACACTCGTCACTCGTGTACTACTACTGCAAGTGAGTAGCGCACACACACACACACACACACACACACACACACACACACACACACACACACACACACACACACACACACACACACACACACCTACTCACACCTTCTCCCTCACACAGCTATGAAGGTCCAGGTCTGCACAGCCTTGGTGGTGGTACTGGCGGCGGCTCTGGTGGTGGAAGCCGGCCCACGGCGTCGCCCGGGATTCTGGTTCGGCTTCCTCCGTCATGTCAGTAAGTACAGCAAAGAGTAACAGCTGTGAGAGAGTGTGTGTCTGTTATCCGTCTGCAGTGCGTCTTGTCTCTCTCTGGAGGCTCACAGTGCAGCGCTGGTTTGCTTCATAAAGGCGCCTGCGTGTACTGTAACTGTACCCAATGAAATGTATGTCTGTCTAACTCTCTCTCTCTCTCTCTCTCTCTCTCTCTCTCTCTCTCTCTCTCTCTCTCTCTCTCTCTCTCTCTCTCTCTCTCTCTCTCTCTCTTATCTATCTATCTGTCTATGTATCTATGTTTCCATTATTCTATCTGTCTGTCTATCAAACTGTCTACATATCTGTCTATCTGTATATGTCTCAGTTCAACCAGCAATGGCGCACCACATGTACCACTCAATCACTAGTCTATCAGTACAAAAATAACATTCCCTTCTGGGCTTCTCCCTAACACACACACAAACACACACACACACACACACACACACACACACACACACACACACACACACACACACACACAATAACGCCACAACTCACGCTTCACCTCCCAAACAGCCTCTGAAGTGTGCGGGGAGGACATGTGCTTCCCTGAGGGTCGGGAGTGCTTCAGGCAGATGAGGCCCCTGGACATCACGCAGGAGATGCTTGCGGAAGTCAGAACCAACCTGACTGAGTGTGCCAGCGACCTGGACTTCAGCGCGCTCGAATTGGGTAAGTGTGCGTGGTGAGATGCTACATTTGAAACATTTGAAACTTCTTTTTTTTATGTAGGAGGGGCAACGAGCAAGGGCTAGAAAATTAGAGAGAGAGAAAAAAAAAGGGCCCACTGAGGTGACAGTCCCTAAGCAGAGTCAGAAATTATCATAAAAACTCTGAAGGATAAATGTCTTGAAGCCTCCCTCTTGAAATAATTCAAGTCACAGGAAGGAGGAAATACTGAAGCACGCAGGCAGTTCCAGAGTTTACCAGAAAAGGGATGAATGACTGAGAATACTGGTTAACTCTTGCACTCATCATTAGTAATATTACTCTAAAAGGACTTCATAAACGGTGTCTTGTATAAATAGATAGAGAGCAAGGTACAACAATACAAAGCTTGGAGGTGGCTAAAGAACAAGAACTAATATCTCAGAGTGGTTAGTGAATAGGAAACGATGAAGTAAATACCAATGAAAGAGTTAAGTTCCACCCACCTGTAAAAGAAGCCCACATACTGAAACCGTGTCTTGTACAAATAGATAAAAATCACGAGGTAGATCAACCACCAAACAACCCTTCCCTCTCACCCTTAACAGAGGACGTGACACCGACGAGTAACGGACACCAAGGATTTAACACCTTCATGAAAAAGTTCAGAGTGGGCAACACAGCCAAGCAGTACGCCCTCCTCCAGTGTTTCTTGGAACGCAACGGACAAGTAAGTACATTTCCATCCCATACTTGAGTCCCGCACACACACACAGTAGTAGTAGTAGTAGTAGAAGTAGTCTCGCCCAGAGCAATAAAAAAATCTATAAAAATGTCCACTGAAGGCACTAGTCCTCAATGAGTCTAGTTAAAAGAGTTATCCAAAATTTGAGGTAAGTTTCTTGAAGCCTTCCTCTTGAAACTGTTCAAGTCAAAGGCAGGAGGAAATGGATAAACAGACAGAGAGTTACAAAGAAGTAGTAGCTGTCGTAGAAATATGTACACCTTTTGCACTCCTTCCTATCTATCTCACGCCTCTCTTTCCCCGTCACAGATCCCCACCCTGCTGTCCTGTCTGCAAGAAACTCAAACTGACGCAGTGACTGAGACTGCATAAACATCCCATTCATGTGAAAGATGCAAAATTGACCGCAACAACAAAAAGGATTACGAGCTGGGATCGATACTCTCTCTCTCTCTCTCTCTCTCTCTCTCTCTCTCTCTCTCTCTCTCTCTCTCTCTCTCTCTCTCTCTCTCTCTCTCTCTCATTACTTATTCCTTACCTACATCATTTATCTACTCAAAAATGTATCGTTACCTATTCTTACTTGACACTACCCAACAAACTACCTAATTAACTACCTAACTAGCTGTACCTTCACGATTTTTTTATCTCTCGCACCCTTCCCTCCAGTCCTTCAAACAACATGTAACTCATCAGTGTTAATATCAAGGTACCTTATTAGTTAAACTGCAGATGATTTACAATATAATGAACGAAAAGCTGTGCAGATTAAAGATGAAAAGAACAATTACAAGGATAAGAAGAACAAGAACAAGAACAAGAACAAATAACAACAACAACAACAACAACCATCAGGAAAGTGGAGAAAAAGAAAACGATAACATTTCGCCATCAGCTTAACACCTACATCGTAACTTTTCATATCTTTCGTTTATAACTTTTTTTCGGCAAATAAACCTGGACTGTTTAAAAATGAATGTGTATGAGTTCCCGGATAAAGATTTCTATTTCAAAACAATGAGAGATTCATCTCAAAGTGTTGGGCCTTGAGAAAAAGCAGCTACAAGAACTGAACCATGGACAGAAGACTCGTAAACACAATAATTTAGCCACATGATCACAATGCAAGGACAGTTTAGTCTTCACAGTTCCATCACTCCCTCTTTCGTCATTGTTTCATTAATTTCTGGTGTTTTTCCCTTAAATTTCATTGTTCCTGAAGTGGAATAGAAAATATTTATCCTCATCGCTGCCACCAATGTAATGCCTCAAGTCTTGAATGACAGGAAAATTTATCCACGCCGCTGCCACCAATGTAATGCCTCGAGTCTTGAATGACAGGAAAATTTATCCACGCTGCTGCCACCAATGTAGTGCCTCGAGTCTTGAATGACAGGAAAATTTATCCACGCTGCTGCCACCAATGTAGTGCCTCGAGTCTTGAATGACAGGAAAATTTATCCACGCCGCTGCCACCAACGTAATGCCTCGAGTCTTGAATGACAGGAAAATTTATCCACGCTGCTGCCACCAATGTAGTGCATCGAGTCTTGAATGACAGGAAAATTTATCCACGCTGCTGCCACCAATGTAGTGCCTCGAGTCTTGAATGACAGGAAAATTTATCCACGCCGCTGCCACCAATGTAATGCCTTGAGTCTTGAATGACAGGAAAATTTATCCACGCCGGTGCCACCAATGTAATGCCTTGAGTCCTGACAAACTGAAATTGATCTATTGCGTGGCAGTCATTAGAGGGAACAGCCAGTGATCTAATTCCTTATAAAGTACACAACACCTTAAAGTATTTCTTGTATTTAGGCACAAAGGCCGGATTCAATCACAGGTTCCATATTCAGCAGGTTTTAGAGTCATGTACAGCAGATGAATACCAGAATACATCCTTGGTTTACTAAAGACAGCTAGGAACAATGTTGTGACAAGATTTTACGTTTTCAGGGCAAGGGTGAGAGAGGAGGGAAAACGTGCGCAGAATGTTCCTCGACTGCATAGCTGATATGGTCAGGTTAAATTTGTTGAAACTGGTTTGTGTTTGAGCTAAAATTCTCTCAAGTGTGAACTGACAGCAGCTTTCGTGGTGATGGTGGTGGTGGAAAGGATGATGATGTTGTTGTAAGTGATGATGGTAATAGTGGTGGTGGTGATGGTGGTGATGGTGGTGGGGCTTCGCTATATAACTTTGTATGAATAGCCACTCTTGTACTCCCTTGGATACCGAATTTATTGTTGAAGTCCCTTTGTAAATATACTGTGGCAATGAAGTGGCCGTTATATTTCGTACCCCAGATTTGTTCCGTTCCCAGTGGAGAAACAGGTAACCCGGCTTAAGAGAACATAGAAAAATAAATAAATAAATAAAAAAATAAGGGAAAGCTGCAAGAAATCATCACATGTGGCATTTGATGTAAAGAACCATTGATGTAAACTTTTCATTACAATCTGAGAATGAGAATCTCGATCACCAAGGAAATTCAAACTTTAAACAATGTGATGTTGATGTTGATGACAATGACGATGTTGGTGGTGATGATAACACAATTCATTCTGCTAACATCTCTAAACTTCCCAGTAAATTTCTTCACTAGTCTTCTCGTGTCTACAGCTATCATAGAAAACTTGAATTGCATCTTTTTGAGAGAAAACTGAGGCTTTCTTTCGGTAACTTGTCTATTTGTGTTTTACTTTACTTAAATACTCCTTCCTTCCGATTCATTTATTTTTGTCTATCTCTTTATTGCAATACTCCTGAAAATTAGATTTATTTATACTTTTAATCACTGTTTTACACTCATCCTGTTTCCCTAATACTTCTGACACATCATCATCATCATCATCATCATCATAATAATAATAATAATAATAATAATAATAATAATAATAATAATAATAATAATAATAATAATAATAATAATAACAATAATAAACATCAATTTTTTTTCACACATCCTGCCTCTCTAAAAAACCGCGACACCTAGTAGTAGTAGTAGTAGTAGTAGTAGTAGTAGTAGTAGTAGTAGTAGTAGTAGTAGTAGTAGTAGTAGTAGTAGTAGTAGTAGTAGTAGTAGTAGTAGTAGTAGCAGCAGCAGCACATGGACTATGAAAGAGTATCCTGGTCTTAATGGAATAGGTGACATGCCAAAGTAAAGGAATGGAAGGACTGTGTATTAGAGCTATTGAACAAAGGAATATGCAACAACACCACCACCTGTTTTTTCCATTCATGCACTTCCTATCTTTACGTTCCGCCCTTTATTGAAAGCACGGGATACATCACTCACTCACACACACACACACACACACACACACATATAAGAATGCTTTCATAACGCAGGGAAGGATCACATGAGCAAGAGTGTGTTTATTGCCAGGGCGGAGTGATGTTCGCGGAAAGGAGGGACGGAGGTCAGGTTATACTAATTAACTTATAATAAATAAACAAAGTCTTCCAGAATCTATGTTTTACAGTTATCAAATTCTTTAATAAATAAATAAATAAATAAATAAATAAATTCGAATAAATCAACTTTGCGTGCACCTCAATATGTCGCCGTATCCTTCTTTTTCACCTTTTTTCCTTTTTTATTGTCCTTGACCAATGTCTCTCACACACACACACAAAAAAAAATAAAATAAATAAATAAATAAGACAAATCACCCTTGATGCACCTCAGTAAGCTAATGTCCTCCTTTCAGACTGCCCTTTTTCATCTGTTTATTGCCCTTCGCCAGCCACACTCTTTCACAAAAAATAAAACAAGCAAACATTCCGTGCAACCTCAAATATCAGCACGTGGTGAGCTCATATCGTCAGACAAACTTCCCATAACCAGACAACACTGCAGCAATCCCACAGTGGTGTGTACCGGGCAACACCCACAAGCTGCCCACCAAACCCACCTTGCTACATGACTACACCAAAGCACCAGTCAAGCTACAGTCAATAAGCTTCCTTGCTGGGCACCGAGAAGGCAGCAACAGGCGCCTCCATAGATGTCACCTTAGAAAGTTTGCGTCACCGTGACAGAGCAGAGCAGAGGAAAACATCCGGGTCTCTGAGAGGAAATAGTGTGTAGGTGTTGCTCTCAAGGTAATCCTATGGACACTCGTGACACTATTCACGTTCCTGTTCTTCAGCTTCGGGACAAGTTTCACGATATCGAAACTACACATGCCAACACGTGAAGATTTTTTTTTACTTCTTAACAGCGGAGATCCAGCGTCCCTTTTCCCTCTATCTTAAGCGCCATTGGCCACACTCCTTCCCTCGTAAATGAATAAATACGTGATTAAAAATGCTGCCTTCACCTCTCAGGCAAACCACCCTGGCCCTGATTTGCCCAAGGTCAGATGGCCTTTATTAAAAACAACAATGAAACAATAACACATTCAACAAAACGCCTAACAGAAAAGAAAGTCATAAATTCCATGATTTTTTCGCTGTCTCTATAAAAAGTGGACGTGATAAATGTGAACGTTCCTGAATGACATGCAATCCATTCCGAATAATCATGACACCAGCCCGGCCCTCGCCAGTATTCCATATCTCCTGTGGGACCTCTGCCTCCCCCCGCAAGACTCCCCGGAAGGAGTGAGTGTATAAAACAGCCGCTGCTCTCACTCACCCTCACACTTGTCACTCGTGTCCTACTACAGCAAGTGAGTAAAGCACACACACACACACACACACACACACACACACACACACACACACACACACACACACACACACACACACACACACACACACACACACACACTGCCCTACTCACAAATTCTCCCTCACACAGCAATGAAGGTTCAGGTCTGCATAGTCTTGGTAGTGGTGCTGGCGGCGGCGCTGGTGGTGGAAGCCGGCCCGGCCAAGAATCGCAACGGATCTTGGCACGACTTCCTCCGTGAAGCCAGTGAGTACAGCTGAGAGTAACGGTCTGTCTGTTATCGGTCTGCAGTGTGTCCTGTCTCTCTCTGGAAGCTCACAATGCAGCGATGGTTTGCTACATAAAGGCACCTGCGTGAACTGTACGAGTAACTGTGCCCTATATGTCTGTCTATCTCTCTGTTTGTCTATAGGTCGATTTATCTGTCTACCTTTCTCTGTCTATCTTTATCTGTCTATTTATTTATTTATCTATTTTGTCTATGTATCTATCAGTCTATCTATCTGTCTGTCTATACATCTGTCTACATATCTGTAGGTGTTTCAATTCAATCAGCAATGGTGCACCACACGTACCACTAATCAGTAGTCTATCAGTACAAAAATAACATTCCCTTCTGGGCTTCTCCCTAACACACACACACACACACACACACACACACACACACACACACACACACACACACACACACACACACAAAATAACGCCACAACTAAACACTTCACCTTCCAAACAGCCTCTGAAGTGTGCGGGGATGACAAGTGCTACTCCGGGAATCGGAAGTGCTACAACTTGAGGAAGCCCCTGAACCTCACGGAGGAAATAGTTGAGGAGGTCAGAACCAACCTGACTGAGTGTGCCAGCGACTTGGACTTCAGCGCGCTCGAACTGGGTAAGTGTGCGTGGTGAGATGCTACATTTGAAATATTTGAAACTTTTTTTTATACAAGAGGCGCAATGGCCAAGAGCTACAAAATCAAAGAAAGAGAGAAAAAAAAGAAAAGGCCCACTGAGGTGCCAGTTCCCTCTTGAAGGAAATCAAGTCACAGGATGGAGGAAATACAGAAGCAGGCAGGGAGTTTCAGAGCTTACCAGAAAAGGGATGAAAGACTAAGAATACTGGTTAACGCCTGCTTTTATTCATCACTAGTAATATTACTCTAAAAAAATTTCATAAACGGTGTCTTGTATAAATAGATAGAGAGCAAGATACAACAATAATGGCATACCCTTCCCCTTCACCCTTAACCCAACAATTCTCGACACTAAAAGCAACGCATGAGATCTTTATAATCGTCCACAAGAGAGAAAGAAATTAGAAGAATAGATTTTCCAATTTCTAGAAAGTACAATAGTTGGAAGTGGCTGTAGAACAAGAAATAATGTCTCAGAGAGGTTAGTGATAAGGCAAATACCAATGAAAGAGTTAAGTTCCACCCACCTGTAAAAGAAGCTCACATACTGAAGTCTTGTACAAATAGATAAAAGAAAACGAGGTAGATCAGCCACCACACAACCCTTTCCTCTCACCCTAAACAGGCGACATCGGACCGAAGGGGGACGAACAACAAGCGTATGTCGATTTCATGACCAAGTTTAAAGTGGGCGACATAACCAAGCAGTACGCCCTCCTACGGTGTTTCACGGAACGCAGCGGATATGTGAGTACATTTCCAACCTATAATTGAGACACGCACATAGTAGTAGTAGTAGTAGTAGTAGTAGTAGTAGTAGTAGTAGTAGTAGTAGTAGTAGTAGTAGTAGTAGTAGTAGTAGTAGTAGTAGTAGTAGTCTGGCCTAGAGCAATTAAAAAAAACTATAAAAAATAAGAATACTCATTGAAGGCACTAGTCCCGAAAAAGTTTAGTCAAAAGGGTTATCCAAAATTTGAAGTAAGTTTCTTGAAGCCTTCCTCTTGAAACTGTTCAAGTCAAAGGCAGGAGGAAATGGATGAACAGACATAGAGTTACAAAGAAGTAGTAGTTGTCGTAGAAATATGTACACCTTTAGCACTCCTCCCTATCTATCTCACGCCTCTCTTCGCCCGTCACAGCTCCCAACCCTGCTGTCCTGTCTGCGAGAAGCTCAAGCTAACGCAGAAAATGAGGCTGAATAAACATCCCATCCATGTGAAAGATGCAAGATTGACCGTAACAACAAAAAGGATTACGAATTGGTATCGATACTCTCTCTCTCTCTCTCTCTCTCTCTCTCTCTCTCTCTCTCTCTCTCTCTCTCTCTCTCTCTCTCTCTCTCTCTCTCTCTCATTCCTTATCTACATCATTTATCTACTCATCAGTGTATCGCTACCTACCTAACAACCTGTCCGCCTTATCAACTACCAAACTAGCTGTACCTTCACGATTCCCTTCTCTCTCGCACCCTTCCCTGCAGTCCTTCAAACACTATGTAACTTATCAGTGTTAATATCACGATATCTAATTAGTTAAACTGCTGAGGATTTACAATATAATGAATGAATGAAGAGCTGTGCAGATTAAAGAAGAGGAAAAGCAAAAAGATCAAAGATGAGAGAAAGAAGAACAAAGAACAACAACAACAACAACAACAACAACAACAACAACAACAACAACAACAACAACAACAATAACAACACAAAACCGGAGAAAAAGAAAACGATAACATTTCGCCATCAACTTAACACCTATTTCCTAACTTCTTATATCTTCTGCTTGTAACTTTTTTCCGCAAATAAACCAGGAATGTTTAAAAAAAATATCTGTACGAGTTCCCACATGAAGAATTCTATTTCAAAACACTGAGAGATTCATCTAAAAATGTTGAGTCTTGAAAGAAAGCAGCTGCAAGAATCGAACCGTGGACAGAAGACTCGTAAACACAATAATTTAGCCACATGAACACAATGCAAGGACAGTTTAGTTTTTGCAGTTCCATCACTCCCTCTTTCGTCATTTTTTTTTTTTTTTTTATCAATTTCCAGTGTTTTCTCTTAAGTGAGATAGAAAATATTTTATCCTCATCGCTGCCACCAATGTAATGCCTCAAGTCTTGAATCACAGGGAAATTTATCCTTGCCGCTGCCACCAATGTGATGCCTCGAGTCTTGAATCACTGAAATTTATCCTCACCGCTGCCACCAATGTAATCCCTCGAGCCTGACACATTAAGACACCGATCTACTGAGTGGCAGTCATGAGAGAGAACAGGTGGTGATCTAATTCCTGACAAAGTACGCAACATCCTATAAAATTTCTTGCATTTAGGCACAAAACCTGGATTCAATCATCATAGGTTCCATATTGAACTGGTTTTGGAGTCATGTACAGTAAATGAATGCCAGAATACATCCTTGGCATACTAAACACCATATTGCGATAAGATTTTGTTTATTTCAGGCAAGGATGAGAGGGGAGATGAACCAGGTAAGTCTAAGCGCAGAATGTTCTTCGACTGCATAGCTGATATGGTTGGGTCAAGGTTATTGAAATAGGTTTGTAATTGAGCTAAAATTCTCTCAAGCGTGAACTAACAGGAGTTTTCGTGGTGATGGTGGTGGTGGAAAGGATGATGATGTTGTTGTTGTTGTTGATGATGGTAATAGCGGTGGTGGTGCTGGTAGAGAGGCTTCGTTATATAACTTCACATCTGAACAGCCACTTTCTCTCGTACTCAAGTCACAGCATGAACCAGCAATACCGCCTTGTTCCAGAAATTTGAGCCCCACGACACCACATCATGACTAGCTTTCCTGTATCCATGCATCAAAGAAAACTGACATTACGTTCTTGTTGGAGAAAACGGAGGATATGTATGGGTAGCTCCTTCATTTTTACTTCGCCTAGAAATCTTTAAATGACAAAAAAATACGGCTTGAAATCCGAAATATGAGAGAGAGAGAGAGAGAGAGAGAGAGAGAGAGAGAGAGAGAGAGAGAGAGAGAGAGAGAGAGAGAGAGAGAGAGAGAGAGAGAGAGAGAGAGAGAGGAGTTCATGGAGTGATTCATACATAGCTAAGTAGAAAAGGAAGATCGTGAACGAAAAGGAGAGAGAGAGAGAGAGAGAGAGAGAGGAGAGAGAGAGAGAGAGAGAGAGAGAGAGAGAGAGAGAGAGAGAGAGAGAGAGAGAGAGAGTGAGAGCGGGAGAGTAGAGCCACCATACCGTAAACAGACCAACAGACCACAACACAGGAAAAATATATGGTACACACACACAAACACACACACGCAAACACACACACACACACACACACACACACACACACACACACACACACACACACACACACACACACACGCACATACACACACACAAAGAAAGAAAGAAAATCAAAGAAAGAAAGAAAGAAAAGAAAAGAACTTATATATTCTCTTCAAAGCTTCAAATAAATGTGTTGAATTAATTTTATTCTTTTTATTTCCTTTTCTTTTGCTTCTCTTTCTCAACTTATTAGTGAAAGAGTTAAACAGGATTTTGGATCATTATTCTCTCTCTCTCTCTCTCTCTCTCTCTCTCTCCTATTTATCCCTTATTTTTTTCCCTTTTTCTTTTCTTTATTCTTATTCTGTACAATTTAACCCCCCCCTCTCTCTCTCTCTCTCTCTCTCTCTCTCTCTCTCTCTCTCTCTCTCTCTCTCTCTCTCTCTCCTCTTTCTCTCTCTCTCTCTCTCTCTGACTCACTCTCTCTCTCTCTCTCTCTCTCTCTCTCTCAGGCAAGAGAAAGAGAGCGAGGGAGAGAGGGAGGAGGGGCGGGAAGCATGAGGGGAAGGGTGATGGCGGAAACACAGTGGTTATATATATGTAAGGGAAGAAGCAAGGGAGCGTCACACTGTCTCAGCCACACGCTAGCGCAAAGGGACGCAAGGTGAGTGAGAGACGAGGCAAGGAATGTCTCATACCTTTTGGAAGTGAAGTGAGAAGTGAAGTGGTTTAAAAAATTCTTACGTGGGACTGCAATAATTAAGCTCGTATGAAGATATATAATAAAACTGCATAAAAATATTAGTAATGTTAAAATGAAAGGTGAAATTAATATAAATAAGATATAGTTCAAGTTTAAAAGAGTAAAAGAGATACGAATTAGGAAGGCTGGGATTTGACTGCAATACTTCGTGGAAAAAGGGTGTGAATCTTAATATATGTGATTCATTATTGTGTTCATTGTGTTATTGTGCTGTGTGGTGGTGGTAGTGGTGGTGGTGGTGGTGGTGGTGGTGGTGTGAATATGGCATGTTGAATGTTGTGTGGTGCAGAGGTGGTGGGGGTGGTGGTGGTGGTGGTGGGTCGTGATGATGGATATGTGGCTTTCATTGTCGAGGGTGTTGTTGGTGATGATGTTGTTGTTGTTGCTATTGATTATAAGGGGGGTGTGGTGGTGGTGGTCAGCAAGAATAAAAATATGAAAAAAAAATACAAGGTCAAGAACAAAAGCTAAAGAAGAAGAAGAAGAAGAAGAAGAAGAAGAAGAAGAAGAAAAAGAAGAAGAAGAAGAAGAAGAAGAAGAAGAAGAAGAAGAAGAAGAAGAAGAAGAAGAAGAAGAAGAAGAAGAGGAAGAGGAAGAAGAAGAAGAACAAGAAAAGAAGAAGAAAAAAATAGCAGTAAAAGAAGACGTGTGTGTGTGTGTGTGTGTGTGTGTGTGTGTGTGTGTGTGTGTGTGTGTGTGTGTGTGTGTGTGTGTGTGTGTGTGTGTGTGTGTGTGTGTGTGTGTGAGTGGGCGTGGTACGGTCCTCACCACGGAGACACACATCACTGCCCAAACATTACTAGTTCGCTACAAAATAAATAAATAAATAAATAAAAATAATAAAATAATGCAAAATAAAGCCATGCAGGATAATACATCACAAGAACACTGAATAGAGGTACAAAATACGAAGATAAACTTGATGCTGATGAAAATTTTGGAATGGTGAAATGGTGAAATAATGCTGTTCACTAATCATTCACCAAAAATATTCCGCGGCAAATGAAAATCTTCCTTTAAGTTGCAGAGTGAAGGAACTACCCAAGAATTCCTCCATCTTATTCTATCTTATTTATTCATTTAGTTAGTTAATTTTGTAGTAGTATTTTATATCCAACCAATTTTTCGGTCTTATTCTTTCTTATTACTTTTTTTAATTCATTCAGTTTGTTACTCAGTTTATTTGTTACTTAATTTCAGTAATAGTATTTTGTATCCCGTCCACCACGCAGCCTTCACACCTCCTTGAGTCGTCCCAGCTCTCCATGTCCTTCCAAACCGTCACATCCTCCAACCTTGGCGCTAATGTCACTCCCGCCCCCAGTCCTCTGATCACCGTCATCCCTCACCAGTGACCTTGGCGAAGCAGCACGAACGAAGATAAAATAGAGAGTTTTCAGAATCCTACGCACCGTAACGCGCTCTCCAGTGTGTCCTTGAGTGCATAGCCGACCAGGGCCTCTTATTCACGCCACCTCTTGACGCTGAGTGTTCAAAACGACCCCAAACCAGAGCCGGAGGGCCGTGATTTGGGTTCAGGCGCTGTGAAATTTTGAGAAGGCATGTTCCCCCACCCTCCGGAACGCCTTGTAATGCCGCGAATTGGATACTTTTTGTTACGTGCGGGGGTTTGCTTGGGAATAGAGACGCTTGAGTTGTAATTGGCGGAAAAGTTGTGTTATCGCGGTGTTTAATTGAGGAAGTGTGATTTGTTGTGGTTTTATTGCCGGGAAAATCTGACAGACAGGAAAACAGGCTCAAATCAACACCCTGCTTTCCATTTCAGAACTGAACACCCACAAAGAAAACGGGAAGTAGGACTCTCCCACCGCCCCTACTCCCTCTTCACTCTCATCACTGACACCTCCCACCAAAGGCCACAATGAGGACGAGCGGCGCCGTGTTTCTCCTGACGGCAGCGCTGACGGGGCTCACGCAGGCTGCCTGGCTTGAGAACTTTTCACGTACGTTTTGATAATAATATTAACCTATAGAGGAAGAATAAAGCCAATTTATTTATTATTTTTCTCTATCTGTATTTTTAAAGGAATGTTAAGCTTTTAATGCCTCTCTCTCTCTCTCTCTCTCTCTCTCTCTCTCTCTCTCTCTCTCTCTCTCTCTCTTTTTCTTTATAATACCGATCAAATTATCTTATATTTTCCTTATTTATTATTTTTTTCTCGGCGCGCATCGCTTTCTCTGGTAATACAACCATACTGATCTATTGCTCTGTCTGAATTTACGTCTATTTCAACTCATATATATTTTCCCTGTTCTTTTTTTTCTATTCTTTCAATCTATATTTCCACATTTCATCCTTTAAACCCTATTCATCCTGCGCTTCCCCATCTCTCTCTCTCTCTCTCTCTCTCTCTCTCTCTCTCTCTCTCTCTCTCTCTCTCTCTCTCTCTCTCTCTCTCTCTCTCTCTCCAGAAAGCCTGTGCCGGACGGACATCAGATGCTACACCAAGACCTATTACTGCTCTCGAATCCTCAATGTCCCCTACATACAGCGCGTCATGACCCAGGTCCTCTCCTACTGTTACTCCCTCCTAGGCTCCTCCACCCTGCGAACCACTGCTTTTACTGAAGGTGTGTTGTAGTAGTAGTAGTAGTAGTAGTAGTAGTAGTAGTAGTAGTAGTAGTAGTAGTAGTAGTAGTAGTAGTAGTAGTAGTATATAGAGCTTCAGTTGATCTCCAGTGTTCTAGTTTCCAGTTTTTTGCTTGATTTAATGTACATGTCTTGCCTGTATCGCCTTTTCTAGTCTATTATTGGTGTTTAAACTTCACTGAAACGAAACTAGTCATTGCATCTCAGCATCTTGATGAATTAGGTATGTATCCTTCTCTCTATCTTGTATTTGTGAATGTATACCCAGCTTTTCCAGATGTACTGAATCTCACCATAACCTTTCTGAAATTGGTCATTGCATCTCTGTGCCTCAATGAATGGTCACCATCTTTCTCTACCCTGTATGTGTGAATCTATATCTTGCTTCCCCCAACAGATGATCTCATTGATGTCATGAGTGGCCTGCATGGAGAGCAGTTGCCCGACTGTGTGCTGGTGCAGATGGGACTGGTAAGTATCCACCCTAGATATCATACATATAACTTGACACTAAATCAAAGCTTACATCACAGCATCCATACAGAGAGACAAGAACCTGCACACAACAAACCAACATACTAGTCCAAACATAGTGACCCAGCTACCCTCTCCTTGCTGTCTTCCTTCCCCAGGTGGTGGACGGTCAAGTGAACCAGGCAGGGCTGTACCTCGCCCTTGCTAACACTGTCATCAGCAACAACGCCAACCAGCAGAATACCTTCTTTGATGCCGTTAGCACCTGCCCAGCACCCTCCAAGCCTCAGGTACGTCACCTCTTACTGGTCCCAGCCTCCCATCATCACTTCAGCCATCACTGTCTCTTCCTGTTCCTCATACACACTTTTATCTATAATCCTTGTCTTTCCTACTTCATATAATTTTGTTTTTTATAAAGTAGAGTATATATTTTCTTAAGTCTCACTCGTTTCATTGTTCCATTTTGTTCTCTACTCAAATTTTCTGCCTCCTAAAGCTTTGTTTTATATATTCAATTTGATTTCTATTTGAAAGAGGAGGCAATTACCTACATGTTGAGATTCTTTTCTCCTTTGCAGCTGGCATCGTTTGGTGCCTGCGTAATACAGGCATGTGTCTCGGCCTTGTAGCCCTTCACTACACAGCCTTCCTAACCCCATCAATCCTGTCTTCAAGAGTTACCAGCACCCATCAAGACCAATGGCAAACACTGAGTATATTGTACATCTCTCCTCTTAAATGACATCGTGACCCACTCATCATGACATTTACTTTCCACCTTCCTCTTTCATTATGCACAGTCAAACAAGGTGAATGCTTTCACCACATCATGAGGTCACAAGGTCACATGATCAGCTGCCATATGTGCAGCCAATCTATGTGATGAAACTGCAATTGAAATAAATGGATATTTCACAACAAAAAAATCAAATGATCCAATTCTATCTTCCCACCTCAACCCAACACATCAACACAAATGCGAGAAAATAATTCTGCCACCCACCACATCACCACTACTTAATAGCTACACAACAGAACACAGCAAGGAAGCAACACTCACGTGGTGTTGTCTGCAGCAAGGGAGTGGCCTGGTGGGCAGAGGCAACTGTTCTTTGCTGGGTTACAGATGTTGCTGCTGCACTGAAGGGTGGTGCACTCCTCTGTGGGGCAGCCAACTTCATCTGTGTGCAGGGGACAGGAAGAGATATTACAGAGATAGATAATTCACTGACTGCAACATACAGCACACAGTCTAATGTTAGGATGTATGCTGAGACTCAATGTTTTGAATTGTATCTTGATAAACTAAGTCTGTATCCTTTTCTCTCTACCTCATATTTGTGAATGCATATGTAGCCTCCCCCATCAGGTGAGGATGAGGCATTACATAGAGAGATTGATAGATATTCCATTCACCACCAACATAATTCCAGTAAATAGCCAGCCACCACATTCACCACACATACACACGCACACAAACAGACTCACCATCACCAAAGAGGCAGTCGTGGTGGCCATCACAGAGGCGGTGGAGGGGGATGCAGGCCGTGTGAAAGCAGGTGTAGTGCTCAGGCGGACAGGAAAATTCACACCCCACCTCGTCTGAGCCATCACTACAGTCCCTTAGTGCCATCACACTTCCACTCCTTGGCAATGCAGCGGTTGGGACAGGCATGGGACTCCTCTGGGTGGCACTCACTTGGCTGAAATAAGAGTCAACTATGAACACAATGTCCTCCTTTTCCCCTCTTTTTCTAGACTCTTCCCTCTAAACATCATCCACTCTCATGCCTTCCTTCCCTACCACCACCTGTCATCACTCCCACTCCTACTCCCTTACCAGTCCTCCAGTTTCTTGTCCTGCCTCCTTGTCTTACCTGCTGAGTCCCTGCCACTGGGATGGTTTGAGAGCAGTTTATCTCATCCTCCCCATGTGGCGAACAGTCTAAACGCACCCATCGCAAACCCACTTCCTCTCAATGCACTTCCCAGACTCACACCTGTAGGGGAAATTAACACTTGTACACCAACTTGGTCTGTCTTTTGCTAAGTTTGCTAAGTTACTGAGTAGTGATTTGAGGAGTTTAGTACAGGATGTCATCTTCAGTGTTAGTTTACTGTTGTTATTTGTATATACTGATTTGGATATTGTGTGTTATCTATCTCTTTATATTGAGTTACTTCTGCTAGAGTCAACCACACTGCCACAGTCTCCTCCTCCTCCTCCTCCTCCATTTCTCCTGCTTCCCTACAACCTTACCTGAAGTCATCACCAGGGCAGGTTTCATTGTCACAATTCTGCTCATCTGACCAATCACCACAGTCATTTTCTCCGTCACAAGCATAGTGTTGCATGATGCAGCGCCCATCCCCTGTGCATAACACTTGGTCTGGCCCACAGGTGGGTTCTGATAACTTGTCTGAGGATCCAAGAAGATGTTAGTCATATCTTGTAATACATGGGATATCTACACAGGTAAAAATATTAGTGCTGGCAGAAATTACAATAGCAATTATTATACTATCACTTAAAAGGTTCTATAATAAGTAGGTATGAACTTTTTACAATACATATGAACTTTATCTTGTTACTGACACACACAAAACTCTTATGAAACTGAGAGATGGAGGGATAAAGTAAAAGGTTCAGAGATAAAGAACATCAAATGAATCTCATCTAATTACTGAAAATGAGATCAAGAATGAAGTGAATGGGAAGGTTTCCAGGGCCAGTGCAATGTTTGGAAGTGGCTGCAGAACACAAAAGATGTCTCAGAGTGGTTAGTTATAAAGGAAAGATGTGCCAAGTAGCAGTGAATGGGCTAAGATGAAGGGAGAGCAGCAGGTTGAGTAAGAGAAAATAAGTGAAGGTCCTGAAGACACTCACTGCAGTCCTGCTCATCAGACTCGTCAAAGCAGTCTGGGTCCCCGTCACACACCCAATTCTTTGGGATGCAGCGGCCATCACCACAAACTGTGCTCCTGAGGCTGACAGGTGCTGGGGAATGAGACACACTTACAGATGTGCTCTCTCATACACACACACACTTACACTTGTATTCTCTCATACACACACTTCAAATCACATGCTTATCAGTGTTAAAAAATATCACTTGCTAGAAAATGTGACAAAATTTCTGTATATTTTAGTGTCATTTAAATACAATTATCTTAAATAAAGAACTCCTCTACTCTGATGATACAAAAACGTCATGCACAGACTTGTAAAGGAAGACATTATAAACACATTGTACATTACAAAGAATAGAGAATCAATGCAGTACACAGGCAAGACGATGGACAGACCTGAGATGGGACTTGACTGAAATTTTACACATAATCCTGCACCCTGTCCAGTATTATGAAATAAAGGATGATCCATATAAACAAGGAACCTTTCTGTTAAAACAATGATGATAAATATTGCTTCTTGTAGACCCTAACCTGGAGCAGTCTGCCTCATCCGACTTATCCTGGCAGTCAGCATCCCCATCACACAGCCACACCACAGAGATACAGTACTTCCCGTCGGCACAAGTGAACTGGTCCGGCTTGGTGCAATTAGCGTTGATTTGAGGCAGATCTGCAAATGGAGGGTGTTGTGAATGATAGAGGCAAGGAGGGTATAAGACATTAATTTGAAGGATATCAGTAAGGAAATTGCTCCAAGGGAAATTTGCAATGAAGGGATTCATGAATGATAGAGGTGAGGAAGTTAAAGCATTCACTTGAAGGATATCTGAAAAGTGGAGGGTACTCTGAATAATAAAATCAAGGAAGGTTAATTAAAGTACTAATCTGAGGGAAATTTACAAGGTGGAGGTTGTTGTAAATGACAGAAAAAAAGGAAAGTTAAGGAACATACACCTGTGATATTGCCAAACATATGAACAAATAGAAACTCACTGCAAAAGCGTTCATCACTCTTGTCTCCACAGTCATCGATGCCGTCACACAACAAGGAGCTGTCCACACACTTGTTGGTCTTGGTGCAGAGGTGACCTGAGGGCATGGAGTGGTGAAGGGGATGTGTACTGCTAGGACTCTTAATTTCTATCAATTTTATCACATTTACATGCCTCATTATTGTATTATCTCTTATCTATTTATTTACTTGTTAGACTATACATTTAGGAATATCCCCACATGATCTGTTTCCTACATGGTGTTCTTTACAAGGGATCAATGTAATATAAAAGGATCTCAGCCCAACACTTAACTTGTTTTACATAATTTTCTTATTTCAATTTCCTACAGATCATCCCTTCATGCACTCTGAACCCTTACACCTTTCAAAACTCTCTGAATTCCTGAACATTTGCTTCACTGTTAATACTATTACAGTGGACCATATTTTGAAATATTTCTGCACTACACCCCGACTCCTTTCAAAAGGCTCTAGCTGAAGTTACACTTGTTTTTAAGGGTGCTTGTTATACTTCTAGTGGCAGATTAACAAGATTTCTACATTATTAACTGGAGAAACACCCTTGAAAACCCAGCTAATCACCCCTCTCTGTGGCCTTTGGAAATAGTCATGGTGAGAGAGCAAAGCATTTCAGAATACAGGCCAGTATCCCAGCATCTAGCCACCACTACACACCAGTACAGGGTTCCCTCAGGCAGTGGGCTTCATCTTCACCCTCCAGACAGTCAAAGTGGCCATCACACAGCAGTTCATTGGCCACGCAGGCACACTCCCCTTCTTCATCCCTGCAGGCCAGCACTCCATCATTACACTGACACTCTGCAGAGGGAACATACAGTTAATAGAGTTACAGAGACACAGAGACCACAACACACATTGTAATCCTGATCTAGGACGCAGAAAGTAAAACAAGTGTGGTAATGGTTTGTTCGTATGCAGTATTTAAAGACCAAGTTTGCTGTCTCTTCCTTCTGTACATTATTCTGAATTGTACTCTGTTCTTTCCTAGCTTGCAGTGCTTTTGCAAGTGTTGTTGATCGAATGGCAGTTATATTATCCATGAAATTAATGACATGAATTAACCTAATGTATACAATGAAGGGTTTGATTGATTGATTTAAAAAGGGAAGGCACCACAACATCGCGGTTACACAATGAAGGGATCTGGAATTAAATTAATGGACAGAATGAATATAAACATCAGAACATAAGAAAGTAAAGGAAGCTGCAAGAAGCCACCAGACTTCCGTACACGTGGCAGTCCATTTATGAAACATACCCACCTCTTTCCACCTATACTCCCCATCCATAAATCTATCTACTCTTTTAAAGCTCCCTAATGACTCAACCTAGCCCTCGGATGAACACGCAAACGTTACTTCAATGTTATTAATATCAAGACACTGAAGGGCACTCAAGACTACTTACGGACGTCACTGGGCAGGATTCTCTTCACCACCTCCTGGCTGGTAGTCCACGCAGTGCCCGCCGCCGCTCCAGCTGTTCCTCCAGAGGCCCCATCCTCGCTCCGCCCATAGTCCTCCTTGCCTTGCACTAGCCCGTCTGTAAAACACGGCACTATGACATGGATATCCCCACAAATACACAAAAAATAACTGAAATATGAAATTTATAGTACAATGCGGGTCATAAGTAAAAGTGGAGTGAAATGCACTACGGGAATAATAGGCTAACAAGTGAGGTGGTTTGGTCACGCAATAAGAAAAGAACCAGGACCCGATTAAAATCTGGAGAAAACCAGTTGAGGGAAGAAATTCGAGAGGAAGACAGAGAGTGAGATGGAGAAATGGAACTGAGGTAGAACTGCAAAGTGTGGGAGTCACAGAGGAATATGCAAGGAACGGAAACAACTGGACGAGACTGGTACATGGCGCCAACCACTCACCCAACAAAAAAAGGCGAAAGAAGACAAATGCGTAACAGAATCCATATATCTCAGGAAAGAGCAGCACAGTTCTGCATATTGTGAATTCCTGGCATGAATCAATACGGCACAAGTGACACAAAAACTTAAGAACCTAAGAAAATCAGAGTGCAAAAAGCCAGCTGAATTACACAAAGCAGTTGACAAATGCACTATATCCTATACACACTTCATTTATCCTGACCCAAGATTATTAGGCACAAATATTCATCATGAGTGGGTGCATCCATTAAAGAGGCGATGCTAGGGTGAACACAAAGCAGAACACCTCACCCTAAACCACGACACACTGAAATACTCACCAAACACTGTCTCACGTATTCTTAAACACTCCTTATCACATCAACAATAGTTTCAGCATCCAAAGATGATTAGCTAGGGCTTTTCAGGGGTGTTTTTCCATACTGGTACAGAAATCTTAT
>NC_087188.1:13191234-13198734 GCF_035594125.1 Scylla paramamosain
TGTCCTCGCCAGTGCGCAAGCGTGGGTGGCTTCCTCTCTCCTTTTCTGGGACACTTTCCTCACATTATGCACAATTACAGCTTCCCCCATGCTCCCCAAACACTAGCCAACACACACCAGGTCTCAGGGAAAAAGGTAAGACACATGAGGGTACTGCACACGGTCACCAAGGAGCAAAACAGATATTTGCCGAGTGCAGGTAACATGACTGCAACCCACCCGATGCCTTCCCGTCCCGCCTCTCACCTAGCACCGCCAGCAGGAGGAGCAGGATGCCCAGTGGGAATGCGGCCGAGGGGTCACCGCTGCCCCACATTTTTGCACATGACAAAGCTGGACAGGGCAAGGGACAGGCAAGGAAGAAGAGGCGCCACGTACTGCCCACTGCCGCCAACGCGCGCGTACTACCGATCAGTGGGAGGCTGGCAGGGAGCGGGAAATTCTCTCACTCCTGCACACTGCACAGCCGCAGTCCTCTTTTCCCTTCCTCCCACAGCTCTCCGGCCCACATCCACCATATCACCACTAACAACACGCCACGGGATTATTTCATGATTCTAATTGTAGTTTTCTTACTAAATAATTGTATAGGGGAAACTGTGTCCTCGATTAGAGCGAAGCGGTACCTCGTCCCTGATAATATTGCTTGCTTGTGTCGCCCCGTGTTCCTCGATGACTATCTGGGCAGGTTTATATAATTACTGTTCCTCTTTATTAGCATCAATGCCAACAATTATGAAACACTTTACAGTAATTTTGCACAATTTCCCATCTAATATTGTAATTCTATTAGGATATTCCTGATTAGTTATGTTATAAAATAAAAATTTACCTCACGAAATGTCTCGCTGACGCAGTTGTACAATATTTTGACTGCGTTACTCAGGTAACCTAACTGCAATAGATCTCGGTGAAAACTCATCACCTATTTTTTTTTTATTCAACAAAATTAATTAAATAATATGCATGTTTAACTTAACTTCTGACACACACACACACACACACACGCAACAACTAGATATAAAAGAATCACCCATGATCCCGCAGTTCACAACTCACATCCCTCAGTAAAATATGATACATTGATCATTATGAAAATGGATATTGTACTAGTATTAATTATTTTAGGCTTTTAGAATCTGTTAAAAAATAATGAACAAGCATACGAGTACAGTACAAGAATGACACGACTGGTACCGTTCTGGCTCCCTTTTACCACTGAACATATATTTTGCTCAGGGTAGATCAGCACATTATATATATATATATATATATATATATATATATATATATATATATATATATATATATATATATATATATATATATATATATATATTTTTTTTTTTTTTTTTTTTTTTTTTTTTTTTTTTTTTTTAAGTTAATGTTTAAGTGAACCAAACACATTGCCATGTGTCTCCCATGCCATGTGTCAAAACCAAAGGACAAATGTACATGTAATATTGCAACAACCACCAAAGTTTCCCTTCACATATCACTGTACCTGCATTTTGATGACCAATTTATGGTAAATAAATTAATCAACACAGTAAAAAAAAGGATGATTTGAAACAGTTTATTATTCTTAATTATTTATTTTTTCATACATTCAATTCTTTAATCATTTACACAGTTATTCAGGCTGCCATGACAAGATTGGTAGGCTGTTTCTGCACATGTAAAAACTGTCTCCTGACTGGTGATCCCTGTAGTGCAAATTAAGGACAACCCATTAATCATGACCTAGTGTAGCAGCCAATACAGCACCAGGACCCTCCACCAGCTGTGGCTGGGCACAGTGCAGGAGGGTCCTTACTTTAATGATAGAAGTACTACAAAACATTAATTTAACATCCCCATGATGGTCCAAAGCCACCAGTTAGTGTTTCCTGTGTGGTAGCACCTCATTGTGATGGTGCCTCAGGACCCCAGCTGGGACTATCCTCAGACAGCACCTGCCACAGTAACAACAGTACCAGCAGATACACCCATGCTGCACACACCACACCCTCAACATTGCCTGCAGCCAATCCCCCACCTCCAACTTCCCTGTATCAGGTGGCCAGAGAAGCCTCATTCTTGAGCAGCAGTGTACCTGACCCAAGGAGGCCCCGCATTGGTTCCCAGCCTATCACTCCCACCTTGGCACCTGCTACACGACATCCAAACCTGATGCTGTCTTCTAGGGCACTGCCATGTGCCAAGGCAAAGATGGTGGCAGCATTGAAGGTGTCACCAGCCCCAAGGGTGTCCACCACACTGGCAGGGGGAAAAGCAGGGCTGTGTACCATCACTCCACTGCCCTGGCAAGCACTGGCCCCTTCCTCCCCCCAAGGGCACACCACCACTGCCCTGTGGGGCATATGAGGATGACAACATCAGCTGCTGGATAAGAAGTAGTGAGGCACTCAAACAAACAACTCATTTCCAATACACCCTTGTCCCAGTCCCTACACCTTACCCAGGATGCGCCAGAGCCTTCACCCGCTCCAGGGTCTCTGCCTTGTTTGAGTAGCCCTTGAAGGCAGCAAAGTCTTTGGAGACAAACACCACATCAGCCAGGGGAATAAGAGCCTCCAGTTCTGGTTTGGCTTTCTCAATCTCCACAGAGGTGGTGATGAATTCACCTCGTGGAAGACCTTTGTTGTGTTCCCGCACCAATTTAATCATCTGGGCCACATTGGCTACATTCCGCCCCTGCAGAACCAGGAACATGTGTAAACACACACCTTTATGTCTACCTGCAGGTGATGCAAAATTATCAAGGAGGATAAGAAACAACAATGACTGTGACAATCTGCAAAATTACTTCAGGCCAAACATATGAATAGAGCAGATGGGAAATGGATTTCAATGCAAGTAAATGTCATGTGGAAGAGTTTGAAAAGAGAAGACACGCACTTCCATGGACATGCAAGATGAGAAATTACATAATATCAAAAGTGAATGAAGAAAACTTCTGACAACAGTGATACAAGATAACCTCTCACCTGAAAACATACAAGTATGCCCCACCTCAAAATGGATCCACTGGTATGGAGTGAGGTCAACTTGTGCAAAGTCCTCCACAGAGAGTTCTGGAAGATTCTTGTTGGAGTGGATGATGGTGCGGGAGGCAGTGGCACGGCTCAGGATGACACAGGAAGAGGGGCACTCACACCCTTTGCACACTACTGCTTGCTCTGTGTTCACACCATACTTGGCAAAATCCTCAAGGAGGAACCTGGATGGTTTCAATGATCTTCAGTGGAAATCTTGGGTTATGGTAAAGGAAGCATGAGATGTAAGTTCTGGTGAATGAAATATTTGGTCATGACTTGGGAAAACATCAGAATGGAGAATCATGGAACACTACAAAAAGACAAAAGAAAAGGCAAGGCAAAACACAGGATAGTAATCACAGTATATACCATGAGGCTTGAAGTATCATAGACACTAGGCATGGGAATTAATTATCACTTGAGATGGTATAGTGAGGGACAGCCTTCAAGCATGTCACAATGATCAGGATATTTAATTCATAATAAGGAATCAAGCACATTAACAACAACAACAAAACTTCTCAAGAAAAAAAAAAAAAGTAAAAGATATAAACAAAAAACTACAGGAGGGTACCAATATGTATGAGTAGGTACAAAGATAATAACATTTAAAAAACTACTACATCAAGTTTTAAGCTAATAAGAAACTGGTATTAATTAATCATTATGATATTATTCAGATAATGAGTTATTTAAGGAGTGTTGCTTTAACTGAGAGAGATCATAAGTGTCACAGGTCAATGCCTCACTGGGCAGCTTTACTGTACCTCTTTTCGTGGGAGTCAGCGATGGTGCCTAAAAATGCTGCCTTAGCCCCTAGCAGCCCCAGCACAGTGCTGTTGTTAGCGGCATTACCGCCACGCTGCCACCGCTGCTCCAGGCATCTAACAAATTTATGCCATTTAGCAAAAAGTACTGAAACTCTATTCCTAAACAAAAAGGATCTCCCACTCTATTTCATTAACGGAAGATCTGGGTCAAGTTCTGAGTGTTCGGTTAAGCAATAACCATACTTTCTGGCATACAAGGAGTATCAGCATGTAAGCACACTGCAAGTCCTCATTTTTACTCATGATGTCATTCACTCACTGCACAGTCTAAGCCTTGTCAGCCTCCTCTCTTCCTCCCATTCTTATCTGCTCCATTTGTCCATTTTATTGGTGGTTCCTTTGCAAATTCTGCCCTTTATTGTATTTGTATCCACTCTTTTACCAAGCTTACTGTCTATACTTCTCTTTATCCAAAAGTACTGTCAACTTGGAAAATAATTACTAACAACTAGGTAACCTAATCTCAGAAACAATGAAGTAGGGGAGATGGTTGCGGTTAATGTTATGAAATACCACAAAACTGGAAACACACTTGCAACTAACATGAAGATGAAAATTCAAATTAAATTTCTGCAGGTAAGACATGTAGTTTGAACTTTTATGGTGGGAATTACAAAAGGCAACCTTAATATGCCACAAAATATGGTACAAGGCATTATTTAATTGGATATTAGTGGAATTTTATAATAATCTTTAGAATGAATGAGTTATCATACTGAAGGAGCATCATGCTTAAACATCCATCCATATATTTGTAGATTTTGCAAGCACAAAAAATTAAATTCCAAGAAAATCCAGTAAGATATTATATTCACACTGTAGAGAGATAAATGGTTTGTCAGGCTAATGAGAATATTGTAAATGAGGAACAGATGTAGCATTCTTTATCTTATCATTAACCAGTACAGTTATCAACAGGTCTTCAAGTCTAGTTAACCCAAAAGCTGTACTGCCTCTTATAAAAGGTGGTGATAGATTTCATGTGACTCAGATTCAAATTCACATGGATGCCTTTCTTGGCTTAACATTTTAAGATTTGTCATGTGATGGAATTATTTTTCATAAAGAATAATATAAAATTTGTGGAATATAACCAAAATTGAGAAATATGGTATTGTTGGGGTAATAATAAACAAAAACATTCTTGTATGCATAGAAACATATACTTCAAATGAATACTAGTAAGAAAATGGTTAGTTTAGCATTGTCTTGAAAAACATGCTTTTTATTTTTAATACCTTTCTTTTCTTAACAGTAATGTCAAAACTTAGAGTTTTCAGCAACAGTATTTTGAAGGCAAATGCAGAGTGACACCTTATCTCCAGTGCTTGGATGCAATACAAAGCACAGTTTGCAAATGTCACAAGTTCATGCCTGGAGTGTGCACAGAATGGGCACTGCCACAGCTTATGGGTTCAGGTTGAAAAAATTCATGTAAGTACCCTTACTTACTAATAAAAGATTTACATTCAAATCTGCTCCTCAAATATCATGTTGAGAGCCAGATTTTCACAGCCATCAACTGAGAAATTAATTTCCTTCAAGGGTTTTCTTTATTTCCCTCAAAGTACACATCTAGACATGCACAGTTACCACGTCTCATCCAAGTCTTTGAGGTCTGCTTATACGCAACTTATGTTAATAAAGGAAAGTTGAAAGAAATTTGCATCTCAAACGATGGTTGTAATAGTGACTGCTCTGTGAAAGTAAAAAATAGAGGATTAGGATTGTAACACTGAACAAAAATATCAGTAAAGCAAGTTCATGAGTTCAAGCAAATTACAGACTAAATGTCTCTTTGGAAAATGTGAAAAGAAAAATGGTGATGGTATACTGTATATTCAATTAATGAGTTTCTGACAAGTGGTAGAGTGAGAGGAAGCAGTGATGGCATGTAGTACCTCTGATCGGTGTCCTCCTTTGGGAAGTGAGAGACCTGACTTACGATGTCGAGGCAACACAAACCAACGCACAAGATGTTCTCACGGGGACTCATGATTCTGACTGTCAAGATGCACTTCTGTCTTCCAAATGTTTCTAATCCACTGAAGTTTGTACACTTATTTTGGGAGATAACAAACTGATAAACAGACTGATGTGTCACTCCCAGAAGTTGCTAATACAGTCATATAAAAAAAGAAGCTAGTAAACAACCTGGTCACTTGCTATTAATAATCATTCAGTGATCACACACTGTGGAATTTGTCTATTCCTTGTGTTTCCTTTACCTGTGGATGAGGAAACACACGGTTGTATCTAAATCAAGCAGATGCACCATTCTATAAGAGCACACTTGAAGGAAATAAAGTCATATTACAATCTTTACAATGTAGAGGCATGCTGTACAAAACTTATTTGCAATCACATCATAAGTTTGCTTACTTGATTGCAGTTTCCACTTAGTGAATAATTAAGGAGGAGCTTAAAGTAGCAGATACTAGTTAATGTACTTTTTTCTTCATGTTATTAGTGGAACCTATGACAAATCTCTACCTTATAGATCTCATTCTAAATATCTCAAATCTATTGCAAATATTAGATTTAAGTTAGGTTTAGGTTGGTGTCCATAAGAAAAGTGGACTTTTCATCACATACTTCAAAATACTGATTAAAGATAAGAATTTACCTCAAAAGCTTGCATGTTAATTAAAAACCATTCAAAACACATTCAAAATAGGACATTGCTTAGCCCGCCAAACTAAAGGATGGCCTGAACTGCAATAAACCACACTGCTCACCTGTTGTTGGCGGTGGTGGTACCGACCTTGGCATCTTCTTCAGGGTAGTGAGAGCACAGGTTGATCAGGTCCACACACACATGCCCAACACACAATATTGACCTTGGATCTCTGGTACTACTGGACATCATGCACTGTGTCCTATACTAGATGAAGTCAAGTGGCGCTTCATTGATCGCTGTTGTACATTTCCGCAAGTCTTCCAGTTAAGCACTCAAACCCTGGAAGAGAGGAGAGAATATGGGTTGGGAGGACAAGAACCGTTATTACCATGTCTCATTCAGGCAGATGAAATTTTATGTTAGGTGATGTTCTATATTACTCTACTTTTTCTTATACCGAATTATAGTGACCGTTTTGAGTTACCTGAGGGGAGGCAAGGTGATAATAAACAAATACTTAGATAACAACAAAAATAAAAGTGCAGTAATGTACATACTACTATTGCTTCGCTAAAACCAAGATTCACCTACCACAGTGAGGCAAACCGATGATATTCCGTAATAACACCAGCAAGTCACCATTTCCAAGACGGGGCATGAATGTATTTACCAATGTCTCAAGTCGTGAATTCACCCGCACTCACCTATAACAGCACGTCTTACAGGGGTATAATGCAGGAAAACTTGAGCAGGTGTGTGTTTTCAGGTGTGCATCTGTGTATTTTTACCACTCGGGAGGCTGGCAGAGTAGCAGAGGGGCGATGACGTTATCAGCACCTCGGCACCGCTGCTCACTGCTCAGCCATCACCATCAGCTGACTCTTCTTGTTCTTGAGAGAGAGAGAGAGAGAGAGAGAGAGAGAGAGAGAGAGAGAGAGAGAAAAACTGAAATTTGCTTAAAGGAGAAAAGATCTCAAACGAGTGAAGAAAAAGCATAATTGTTCTGATT
>NC_087188.1:13203734-13256234 GCF_035594125.1 Scylla paramamosain
ACACGTCAACACGACTTTGCCAGATGAAGATGCCCTTTTTCACCCTTCCAATTCCCAATAAACCCCACATCCTACACCTATTCCAATCCTGCCAATAAACCATAAACGCCCAGACACAGTAGAGAGAAAAATACTTAGAGAGGAAGATTAACCAGGAAAATGTTTGGTTGAAACAGTACACGGCAACTATTTCATCTTGCCACGCAAGCGATCTCCGGATTGTGTAGAGAGTGTTGTTTTGAGTGTTGTGTGCTGTAGCGTGTTGTTGTGTGCTGTGCGTGCCATGGCTGAGGGTGAACAGAACACGGAGGTGAAACGGGCACTCCTCACAGGCATCACTGGCCAGGTGAGGGGGATTAATTAACTTATTTATGGGATTCTTGGTAAGATTTGCCTGACCGAATCTGATAGCTAATTGCATACCATCACTTGACAGACAGAGACGGACGCAGTGCTTCAAAGCTTCACAGGGTCTTCTTTACCGTGATGTATTGTGATGTTATATTGTTGAAGTGTATGGGTACTGAGTTATGAGTACTGGGGTGTACGAGTACTAAGTTATGGGTACTGAGTTATGAGTACTGGGGTGTATGAGTACTGAGTTATGAGTACTGGGGTGTATGAGTACTGAGTTATGAGAACTGGGGTGTATGAGTACTAAGCTGTATGAGTATTGAGTTATGAGTACTGGGGTGTATGAGTACTGAGTTATGAGAACTGGGGTGTATGAGTACTGAGTTATGAGTATTGGGGTGTATGAGTACTGAGTTATGAGTAATGGGTTGTATGAGTACTGAGCTGCATGAGAACTGAGTTATGAGTGCTGAGGTGTATGAGTTTAACTGTATGAGTACTGAGCTGCAAGTACTGACCTCTTTGAGAAGAATTATTTGTGGTCTGCAGGCTTTCATATCTCAAGTTAGAACCACTTCTGGTGTCTGTGAATCATGTAATGAAGTAAATATTAGTTAACAAGTCACTGTCATAAAAAGAATGTTTCAGTCAAAAAATGGTTTTCAAGTTATTTTTTTGCAAGTAAAGGTTAAGATGAAATTAATAAACAAATTACATGATTTTTAATAGCTTACCTTCAGTATCTTCCATGATGACTTCAGTAAGATGGCTGTGGGGAGGATGCTGTGGTGTCTACTTTCTTCATTTATTATTATCCATGTGGCACAGGAACTTAATCAGGCAGCAGCCAACATTAGTTAGTTATAACTGTATACATCACCACAAAAACCCTGGCAGCAAAGTGCCACAAAAATTATGTGGATTTTTTCTTACAGCTGGGTGATAGAATGCCAGTGAGACAGATTAACCATATACTCATACTAAAACACATTTACTTTCAAGATACCAGATTATATGGGTACAAATTACCTGGTATCATACATATAATTTGCCACACACTTTAGAACCAGGAATATGTAGGCCAGTCAGTGGGCATCACCACTGACATGTGACAGTGCTTTTGTGCTCATGTATTGTTAGATAGCAAAATTACCAACCCAGAGTCATCTTGTACATAATAATGAGTAGAAATATGATGTACAAAAAAAAAAAAAGACTTATTTTCTTTCCCATAAGCACGAGTATTTTGTGAGACATCAACATGGCCCCTCTGCCAACACCGAAATGTGCTGTGATCACTGGTCTTACTGGCCAGGTATGAATACTTGATGCATCTCTTATACTATCATTATTCACATGTAATAATAGTCTTAAGAGGTTGCAAGAGGATGGTAAATAAATAACACAAGAAGGGAATATCTGTACTTACCATGCTACCTGTCATAGCACGGGTGATGGTTGTTGGCACTTCCTGACTGTTGCAGGATGGCTCGTACCTGGCTGAGCTGCTGCTGGAGAAAGGCTACCAGGTGCACGGCATCATCAGGCGATCCTCCACCTTCAACACTGGAAGGATTCGTCACCTATATGAGGACCCCAAGGTATACATACTTGTGCATGCTATATCTCGCTCCTAACTTCATACAAGGTACATATGTTTATCTGTCTGCATACCAGGCTGGCATCCCAGATGGGGTGGCCCAGACAAAGCACCACAGCAATTTTACACACAGTTCTTCATATAGATCTTTGTAATTAGTACATATGAAGATTTTCATTTAAATGGAATACCTCTTACAAAATACCCTTTTCCTTCTGTAAACTAAATAACTAAACAGAAAGATAAAAACATTGCAGTATTAGACACGGTAACTCAAACTTTCACACCCCACAGATCCACAAGAATGGGAGGATGACACTTCACTATGGTGACTTGACGGACTCGGCCTGCCTGGTCAAGATCATCTCAAGGGTGCAGCCTGATGAGATCTACAACCTTGGAGCGCAGAGCCACGTCAAGGCAAGGAAGTTGAATGCAGTAAACATAACAGTAGACAGATAAAAGAATGTTTTTCCAGACATGTTTGTTGCAGAATGTTGTACTTATTTGTAGTTTTTCTGTTTGTGAGAAAATATGAACTTTATGTTATTGAGGATGGTAGGAATGTACATAGGTGGTGTGTGTTCATGGCATTTGATCACATGTACTTTAGAAACATTATTGCTTGCTTTACAGTGACATAAAACTAGTAATAGAAAAATGATTGTGCCAAGCCAGTGTGAATCCATTAGTGAGATGCTGAGACCCAAAAACATCTACTTGTGAAGAATTCCTCATATTTCTTAAGGTGGAAGTAATTGTTCATCAAAATACACCAATTCTTTTCTTAATTAAGTTATCTATTTCCTGAAGAGCAGAATGTTAGAAGTGATATTTTGCTTCATGTCTTTTACTCTGCATTTTACTAAACCATTCTGTACTTTTTAGGTTTCATTCGACTTGGCAGAATACACTGGCAATGTGGACGCCATGGGAACGTTGCGGCTCCTGGATGCCATCAGGACTTGCAACTTGGACAAGAAGGTCAAGTTTTACCAAGCCTCCACCTCAGAAATGTATGGCAAGGTCCAAGAAATCCCACAGACAGAAACTACTCCATTCTACCCAAGATCTCCTTATGGTACGGTCTTCCTGGGTTTCTCTGATATTAAGTGCTGTTACATCTAAGCATACTTTGGCCTGTATGGAAACTTTTGTTCACGTGATGTTTGCTTCTTGTAACTCTTCATGAAATTAAGTTGCCATGTCAGTTCTTGGGTTCTCCTGTCCTCTCATTCTCCCTTTGTCTCTGTCTCGTACTCCAATACTGTTCTATAATTTTGCAGTGATTCATCCTCTCACATTCCTTGCATCAGTTTTGCTTTAGTGTATCTTGTTTGTTGTATCATTTCCACACCTCATTCTAGGACACTAATCCTTTCACTTTTTCATATATTTTCCTCTCAAAAACTATAATACTCCATCCTAAAATGTAGGTGATCTTACTCTTCACTATTACAGTATCCATGCTACTCTTGTATGTCCTTTTTGTCAACTTATTTCCTCCCAGTCTCTTCAAATAACCCTTTTCTTCTTTTGCTGACAACATACCCTCACTTACAGGGGCTGCCAAACTGTACGCCTACTGGATTGTCATTAACTTCCGTGAGTCGTATGGAATGTTTGCCTGTAATGGGATTCTCTTCAACCACGAGTCTCCAAGGCGAGGAGAAACATTTGTCACACGCAAGATTACTCGCTCCGTGGCCAAGATTCACTTAGGACACCTGGAGAAGTTTGAGCTCGGAAACCTTGACTCAAAGAGGGACTGGGGTCATGCCAAGGATTATGTGAAGGTGTGTGAGGAGAAACTTCACTTTAAAATGGATATACAATACTTTTTCATCATATTCATTCCCTTTCGTGTCATTTTTACGTGACAGTTGCATTAAGGTGTGTGTTAACATGTTCTGTACGCCTACACAGGGAATGTGGATGATGATGCAGCAAGAGGAACCTGAGGACTTTGTCTTGGCCACTGGGGAAGCACATTCAGTGAGGGAGTTTGTGGAAGCATCATTCAAGGAGGTAAATAAGATAAATCCCTTGTAGCCCTTTTAGCTGTTGCAGTGAAGACATCAAGCTAAGGTGTGGGTGAATCATAATTAATAGTAGATTTTGACATTTTTCTCACTCAAAGCATTTTCAATATATCCTAGGTAATTTTTTTAGTGTTCTCATTTGTAGCTGTTAATTCTGCATTTGTAAATCAGATCAAAGGACAGAACCACTTCATTTGTAACTTCAAAAAATAGTAAAGTTATTTTTTTGAATCATGATTTGCCAGTACAGACTTGAGGCTTCTCGGTACACTCTTTACAAGATTTACAGTCACTTCCATCTTTTCTCTCCATCCTGGCCACAGATTGGGAGGGAAATCTATTGGGAGGGGACCGGTGAGGCTGAGGTGGGCAAGGAGAAGGGCAGTGACATTATCCGAGTCACCATCAACCCCAAGTACTACCGTCCAGCGGAAGTGGTGAGTGTTCCCGACTGGTGATGTGATGTGGTAAACTTTGTGGATGTTGAGACCACAGAATGTAGCAAACCTTTCATCAATATTTACGGTACAATATGAGACTCCAGAGTAACAACTTTAATTTTATCATTTGTAATGTTTTTATTATTTTCTGTTGGCTAATTAATGTACTGTCTTTTATTCATTTATTTATTTTATTATTTTATTTTTTCAATGTCAGCATGTATATAAAGCAAATTGAGCACCTCTCCCCCAACAAGAGTACAAGTGAGGGCCGCATGAAGCAGCAGCATGACTTGATGTGAGCCAGAACAACCAGAATGGCCACTGTCTGAAAAGGCCTCAGCAGGGGGCACCAAAACAAACACTGATAATACATGCAAATGATCTAAGATTGATATTTTATCAAATATTTGCAGGTACTAGGGAAGCCCCTTACTTATCTTTTTTTTTTTTTTTTTTTTTTCTCTCTCTCTCACAGATTGCTTCACAGTACAAGATAGGTGCTTGTAGAGCAGGGAAGAGTGGTTGTGTGTGATAGGGATGAATGAAGAGGAGTTGTAAATGCATGAATGGAGCAGTAGCTCTGACGGCCTTGATGCAAGATCATCCTGCATCTGTTTTGATCAATGGGTGAGGTGAGATGCAAGGAATAAGATGAGAATGAGTGAGATGCACTGTTATAGTGCAGCAAGGATAAACCAGCTCAGCTGTTGGGCCATAATGTGGAGAGACCAGAACATGTTGTGAAGCTGATCCTTATGTAGCCTGATGAGAGGATCTTTTCTTCCCAAGAGGTCTGGGAGCTAAGATGTGAGGGAGTGCTTGTGAACATGATAGGGAATGTGAAGGTATGCATGTGGATGCCTTGTCTCACTCATCAGTTACATAGGGATAGGTTTCCTTGTTTTAGTGAAATGCATAAAAATGTCAACATATGTATTACAGCACCATTAAAAGACTGACTGGGTTTGTTAGGAGAAACCAAGTTGCTTGCATCGCTCTCCCCGGCAGGTTGGCCAGCTGCCTCTTGAGATGTAAGTGAGAGTGCTTTGACTGGCACAGAATTTGCCCTAAGAAAACACTTGGAAACTGATAACCATTACTACATACACGTGACACTGGCATGTGTTGTGTGTTCCTGAAGGCCATCCTCAGAGCTGAACACTGACCAACCCACCACTCAGGGCAGAACCCAGAACACACACATACAAGAGGACGAGGTGCAGCACACCCACATGAAGCAGAGCACCACTGCACACCACATAGAACAACCATTGTATCTGTATAGCTGTACACACTGGGACAACAAATGCCATGATAACTATGATGGCCTGTCAGAATGACACCTTGCCATATTCAGTCATTTTAGATTATTTGAAAATACTTGATTACTGCAAGTACCTGAATAATATGTTTTTTAACCCAACACTTGGTCAACACAGCTACACAAGGAAATGTTGGCTCTGAGGCCCTCATGCATGCTACCACACTGACAACAAGACTTCCTGCATGAACGTGAAAGATGCGTGTGATGAAATTTGTAGTTTCACCAACAGCTCAGCACTTCACCAACAAGTACATTGCCTGCTTGCTGCACCAACTGACCACCCTAGTTAGTTCCACAAGCAAACCATCTTAGTGACAAAAAGCTTCATTCTCCCTTTACTTCTAAAATATTTGTTCCACAGGACTTCCTCCAAGGGGACTCCACAAAGGCACGGCAGAAGCTGGGATGGAAGCCAAGTTATGACTTTCAGGTAAAGTGGAGGTTCTGGGAGCAGAGTTAGGTTGGGGACAGGTTTTACCCAAGTGCAGAGGGCTGAAGAGAAGTCTTAACGTAGAAAAGCTGATAGCATGAGAAAAACTGTAGACTGTCTTTGTAAAATTAAGGCAAGATCAATAAACTGCACAGAATGTTCAGTTTCTCACCTCATTAGTCCTCCTACTTGTTCTATAATACTGTTTGCACTGTAATACTGAGCCTATGTATTAATGGCCCTTTCTGTCCCCCACAACAGGCACTGGTGACAGACATGATCCAGGCAGACATTGAGCTCATGAGGAAGGACCCCACAGCTTAAATCACCTGTCACTCCCTCAGCTGATTGGATTTTGCCATCGCAGATAAACTCAAGCGAGTCATAATATGTGCGTCTTATTGATAATTTGTTGATTTATTTTTTTACTTGTGATATTAAAATTTAAATGTGAGTCAGTGAGTGAGTAGGAGTGTGCTTGCTCTATGACGAATAGGTTGTAAATGGAGTGTGCTGAGCTTAACTGGTAACAGAACTGTCTGAAAGTAATAAATGGGTTGTAGGGGTTGATGTGAGAGGATTGCTGAAGTATTGTTGAGGTGGCAGCAGGTACACAAAAGTAATAGGAAGAACCTGTGTCAACCCTTCCGATGGGGAAGGTGTTGCACTGGCTGGCCGAGGCAAGACTCTCCATGAACCACCAATCACTCTTGTGTTGTGAACTTTTACAGTATTCTCTGATAGTTCCTTATACTGATCACCATGAACTCCATGCAGAGTTTATAATGTGCAATATGAAATTCCTAAGAGACACTTGTAGAAGGTGAGTGGTTCTTTGGATCAGTGTCCAAAAGATCAGTGCCAACTTGTGTGAGCAAAGCACTTGTCTATATAGTAATATTGGTTGTATGACCATACCGTGTCATACAGTGAAGGGAAGAAGTTAACTTTAAATGAAGCCAAAGGCTTGCATTTGTATTTTTAAGCATTTTTATATTCCTACATCTCATATAATGAGACGAGGCTTGTCTGGGAAAAACCTTGAGTAGAGTCTTGGCCTGGTATGCAGGTAGATAGATAGTAATGCTTTATCTCTATGACACGATCATTCACGGGCAGTGTTGTGGTTACTGGACTCACTGCTGCTGACAAGGATCTTTAGAAAGGGTGTCAGTACCACACCCATGGTGCTCTATACTCCAAAAAATTACTCAGAACAATGTCAAATCTTTCTTTGTAATCCCAGTAATGACAACTGGTATGGACTTGACAGTCACAGTCAAAAGTAGTGTTCATACAATATGATATGGATTCCCATAGTCTGCACCATAATCTTCATATTAAAAAAAGAATTTCAGTGAATTATGCCTGGAATGATTCAATAACTTTGTATTGGTGGCTGTCACATGGAATTCTGTAGACCACCTACTGCCTGGTCTCTCTTTTTCTCTCTTAAGGTATAGTTGTGGTAAAAAAAAAGAGTGACCTGCATTCATTTCCACAGTGCTTACCATTCTCCCTCAATACTAAGTCTTCTCATCTGACAGTCTCCTTACAAAAACTGGCATGTGATAGATTCCTGGCAGACCAGTGGATTGAGACTGAGGGGAGATGCAAGACACATGGAAGTGAGTGTGACAAGCTACTTCTGACCAGCTTTCCTTGAGGCAGCTCCTTAGTCAGGGTCCACCACCTCACACTGCCAGAGAAACATGAGCATCTGAGTGAATGTTCCCCGGGTTGCTTTGGGTGGCAGGCATATTGTGTGAGTGGAACCATGAGTACATCACATTACAGTCATGATGGATAAGATTTCATGCACCTCATAACCATTCCAAACTGGGCATTTTGACTTCTTGTTACTACATTAAATTGGTTGTTTACAGCACCTTGTTTCATTTCCTTGATTTATGACTACATTTGCTCTAGCACTTTGACTGATGTGCTTCTTCTTTGTCATTCAGAGCACTATATGAGAAAGTAAATAAGACAAAATAAAAATAAACAAGAAAATGATTTGAGTTGAGACAGATAAAGAGAGAATGGAAGTTAATTTTTGTCTTCTTTATGCTACAAAAGTAATAATAATAAATGTCTAAGCTGTATGTGGTTATGGAAATAGTCTAACTGTGAAAAGGCTTATCGGTAAACTCTATCCTTTAAGCTACTGTATTTTGTGATGCTAAATATTTTCTGCTATACATATTCAAACAGCAAATCAAATCACACGTTCTGTTTTTAAATTCTGCTGAAGATAAAACACCGTAGAGCGCACACACACACACATACACACGGGACATGGATAAAGTTCCTAGTACCACAAATAAAGCTGGGTAATGATGGAATTGAGCATCGTAAACAATACTAACCCTTCTGGGAACCCATGACTACCTCTCTCCTGTTCTACCAGAAGATATCCTATGGAGGTGTGAATATATATTACTCGAATAACTGCCTCTTCAGTGTGAATCCTTAAGCTGTTGTGTTGCATATCTATCTGCATAACCTCCTCTTCTTTTCATCTTTAATCTGCCAGCTATCATGATTACAACATTCTCTCTCTCTCTCTCTCTCTCTCTTGATCCTGAAATTCTATCGCTAAAATAAGAATACAAGGAGACTGGTAAAAGACCAATTAACAACAAGACAGTTCCTGATGGCAATATACCGCAAAATAAAATACAAAAGAACTTATGACACTAATAACATCTGCGCTTACGGAAACAATAACAAAACCACACAAGGAAAAGATTTTAATGCTGGTGGGGTTTGCGGAACAGACAGACTGGGATGGCATCTGACACACAAACACACACGAATGCATAATGGCAAACAACCTTGCCTTTCCCAGAAGCCATGAGAGAGAGAGAGAGAGAGAGAGAGAGAGAGAGAGAGAGAGAGAGCATCAGTATCAGGTGGGGGACGAGGAAGACACAGCGTGGAGAGAAACGATCGGTCCAACACGGCGCAAGGAGGGGGCCTGGAGCACCAGACACAGGCGCCACATGCCAGTAGGTTCTCTGTGGTTTATTTTCACTGTTTCGCCGCAAAGGAGCAGTTTACGCTGAGGCGGGTTTGTCTTGCTCCCTCCAGCAGGGCCAGCCGGGTGGTTACCTGCTGGCGGGGGAGCTGTGCCCTGTTTATTTAGGGATGGGAGCTTTGTGTGGCTGTGCGGCGCGACGTGGGAAGATGTGGATGCGGATGCGACTACTACTTCTACTACTATTACTACTACTACTACTACTACTACTGCAAGGGAAAGAAGGTTGGAGCAGGCAAAAGCTCCTACTCTTCCTCCTCCTCCTCCTTCTACTCTATTCCTCCTCCTACTATTACTACTACTACACACACACACACACACAACTAAAACGTCTCTATCATTGATATAACAGGATAAACACACACACACACACACACACACACACACACAGGTACGATCCCTTAATTAATCACACCTTCACACATGAGTCGCCATCACAGGTATCAAATGCACCACGCCTTCCTCTGCCTGTGTAACAATAAATGCTGAGAATAACAGTGTTTACCTTGCCACTGTTCCTAATTACACATACACACGCACACATACACACATACACACACACACTTCCTGCGTGGGAGGTGTTTGGTGTCATAACAAGAGTCACTCCCTCTCTCCCCGGGTGGTTTGTGAGAGGCGGGAGAGTGCTGGGAGAGGAAGAAGTGAGGGGAAGGGGAGGGAGAGGAGGGGTGGATAAGGGAGAGTGGTGGAGGAAGAGGGGAGGTGATATCTAAAGAACAGAAGGGGGGAAGAAGGTGTGTGTGTGTGTGTGTTTTCCAAAGTTGGCGTGCGTATTTGAGAAATAAGCGTTAATTTTCTGCTCCATGTTCGTTTTATCTTCTGTCAATGATCACTGAAGACAACACGATAGTGAATATATAAAACACAGGAGATTCTTTCATCCACGTTCATAATTCATAGACAAGGCATAAAAAGCAAAACATTCATGGCTGGAGATAAAATTTAAATAAACAAAACTCATCACGAACAAGCCAACTGACGGGACACTAAAATAAATAAACATTCGTAAGGTGTGAAAGGCGCTAAACATACAAATTAACTAGCTTACTATCGAAACCTACACACCAACACAGAAAACATTTACACGGCCATGTTTACACACACACACACATACACACACACACACACAGTTGTATGTAGCATTAGCAAGACCTTAACTGTTAGACAAGAGTAAAATCCTCATAAAATTTTCTGTTTGTACTAGAGACAACACTGTGGTGATGATGGTGGTAGCTCGCTGGTATCACACACACACACACACACACATACTGATCTTCGTCGCCTTCTAAATGTCTCAAGTATTCACAACAGGCTCTAGTTTCCATTGCGACGACATACGCAGCACCACCGCCGCCTTGTGTTGGCTTCGTGTCTTGTGTACCGCCGCCCGCACAGCGAAGGAAAGGAGACGCTGGCGGTGATCTGACGGACGAAAGCCTGTCATCATGCGCGCTTTTACTAGGGGGAGGGATGCGCCGCGACTCAGGGAAGAAGAGGAGGAAGAAAAAGCAAGAACAAGAAGAAAAGTAAGAACAAGAAGGAAAGGAACAGCAAGAAGGAAAGCAATGGCCAGGAGAAAGGAAAAAAAAACAAGAACAATAGCAAGAACAAGAAGAATGACATGGAAAGAACAAGAAGGAACAAGAGGTGAAGAAGTAAAGAAGACGAAAGAAAAAACGTATTGATTAATGGAAAAACGAGAAGATTAAGAATAAGAATAAGAAAGCACAATAACAAATGTAAGGAAAACAGTAGGAGGAGGAAGAAGAGAAGTAACGAAGACGAAAGAAAAACACTGATTAATCGAGAGATGATTTAAGTTACGCAATACTTAACACAACAACAACAACAACAACAACAACAACAACAACGACAAATACTAACACGAGATTCATAATAGATACAAATTTATCACACTGACACACACAACTCATAATTTATCAACGAACAATGAAAAAAAAGTGCATGATGATAATTAAATAGAATTATATATCATGAGAGACGTGGGCAAACATTAAAAAAAACATAACAAAAACAAACAAGAAGCAAACAGGAGCAGCAGCGCGGTACGGTATAAAATAGTTTGTCGTATGGTTGACAACTGCTCGATAACAAATAAACACAATACAGAGGAAAGAAAAAAAAAATAAACATGGAAGAAGAAGAAGAAGAAGAAGAAGAAGAAGAAGAAGAAGAAGATCTCAAGACTCACTATTTGGAAATGATCGAGAAAGGTTGTGTGTGTGTGTGTGTGTGTGTGTGTGTGTGTGTGTGTGTGTAAACAAACGGACGCTGTTGTGTTGAGATTGTTGAGGAGTTATGATTCTCTCTCTCTCTCTCTCTCTCTCTCTCTCTCTCTCTCTCTCTCTCTCTCTCTCTCGAAAAGTATTACCGGAGAGAGAGAGAGAGAGAGAGAGAGAGAGAGAGAGAGAGAGAGAGAGAGAGAGAGAGAGAGAGAGAGAGATTGTATAAAGAAAATAATTAAACACAAAAACTAATAAAACTCAACATAAACAAGAAAAGAGAGAATAAAAGAATAATTGCCCACTCCTTTTAAATTTCCTCCTTTCATTTTCCTTCGCCAATCACAAAACCTTTCTATTCTTTCTCAATTTACGACCCTTTTAACCTCGATTTCCTTAGAAGCTTCCTGTCCTATATTGCTTTCTCACTCATACGGGCCTAGAAGAAGCTTAACCCCCCCCCCTCTCTCTCTCTCTCTCTCTCTCTCTTGGGGTGGGCCGCTGAAGACTGCAACGTGCGTGTGATAGCTAATAGTGTGATTGTTTCCTCAGCCAAAATTGTGTGTTTACTCGCCGTGTTCCGGGGAGACAGTGTGGCCAACTCAAAATAAACCCCTCACTCGGAGATGCGCGAGGAATAGAGATGTGAGGGGAAGGGGAAAGGGTATGAGAGGGAGAACAGAGGAAGGAAGAATAGAAAAATGACGGGTGTAGGTGGAAAAATTCAGAGAAAGAAGAGAGAATAGGGAAGAAGAGGCGGGAGAGAATGATGGAAAGATGAGAGGATAGGATTTGAAAGGAGGGGATGAAGGGAAGGTGCAGGAGAATGAAATGATGAAGAGAGAGAGAGAGAGAGTAGCCTAGCATATCCTCCCAGCTCTCTAGTCAAATTCTACTTTCTATCTAGACAAAATGGTGATATATTGATGTGTTTGTGTCAAGTACGTATTCCCTTATTGCTCGCTTCGCCCCTTGTTGTTCCGGCAGACTCGGCAAAAGCAACAACAACACAACCACCACAGTTTACTGAAAGCTTACAAAACACACGGGCTGGGGAAGGAAGGAAGCTCTTGACAAAAGGTGCTTGCTAGAAGGTACAGAAAAACGCAGGGGATATTTTAATCTCTTTCACATACGCAGTAAATGATGCATGGGTTCATTAATATTATTCCCAAGTTTTTTATGTTGTTTCAAAAGACAGTTGGGTAAATCTACAGGTGATAGTGATAAACGGGGCTATATTTTAAAGCGCATCGTTTGTTTTCTCATAAAGACTATTTTCAAAGGCCACAGAGATGATTAGCACGGTTCTCAATCATGTTTTCCTCAATAATGGCGCAGAATCCTTGCCAAACTATCGCAAACACCAAGAAAATATTGTTAAAAGCCGATAACTTCCACTACACCTTGTTAAAAGAATATAAAAACCATGAAACCTTACACAAACTTGCGTAGATGAATTCCAAAACAGGTTAGCTAAATTAGTTATAGATTCTTCAGTTATTTATCAGACGAAAAGTCCACCACCACCACCACCACCACTACCGGGGCATCAGGTGGGTGTCATCACGTAAGGAGGGGCAGGAGGGGGTAGGGGGGAGTCAAATGGCACCTTTCTTATGTTAGTCACGTGATATCTGGACACATGGCACTTTCCTCTCCCTTCTCCCCTCTGCCTTCTCTGCCCTTCGTTTATCTCTCTCTCTCTTTCCTTGCTACGTGAATAGTGAAAGAGGGGAAGGAAGAGAAGAGAATATGTGAAACTACTACTACTACTACTACTACTACTACGAATTATAATAGCAGGAAGCATGAGCAATATGACCACACACGAATGCCTGTCTTTCCTACGTCTGAGTAAAGAAAACGATCTGTCATTCTCTCTCTCTCTCTCTCTCTCTCTCTCTCTCTCTCTCTCTCTCTCTCTCTCTAGTCAGTCACCACAAAAATATCCTTACTTGTAAACTCCCTGCGTGATATTTTTAGATACGTGAGCTGCGATGTTCTGTTTATGAATGCAGTAACTTATCTTTGGTGCCGGCTGTGTTGTGACGGCTAATTGTTGTGCTTAAGATTATCATTATCTGCACGCTGCGTTGAATTATTATTATTATCATTATTATTATTATTATTATTATTATTATTATTATTATTCCTGTTGTTACGATTGTTACTATTCATATTATACTATTACTTCTGTTACAGTTATTGGTATTGTTATATTTCCTTCTAGATCTAATCAATTAATTTATCTATTTTAAGATTGACAAGATTTCACAAATCTCTCTCTCTCTCTCTCTCTCTCTCTCTCTCTCTCTCTCTCTCTCTCTCTCTCTTGATGTCTGTAATAGTTCTTAATAATAGCACAACATTATCTATTACAGTGTGTGTGTGTGTGTGTGTGTGTGTATGTGTGTGTGTGTGTGTGTGTGTGCTCACGAGCCCCGCGGTGTGTGTGTGTGTGTGTGTGTGTGTGTGTGTGTGTGTGTGAAAACAAACAGGGGTCGCTCTGGTGGTCGGCCGCGGCGCCCTTCAATGGAGCAAATGTTTGGCCTCCCACTGTAAACAATAACACAAGAGTAAACTCAAACAAACTAACTGCGCCTTTAAATAAGATGTCACTCCCTCAGACACGCTTAGTAGCCGCCCAGCCTCTGAGGGAGCGGGGCAACCATCCGTCACACGCACACCACCACACCCCCATTACCTAACGAGTGTTGAGGATCCCCCCTACACCTCCCCAAGCACACCATATCCCACCCTTCTGCTACCTACCCGCATTCTATAATCTAGCTTTCTTTTCTTGCAGTCCTTTCCTCTCTACATCTAATCTATTCTCATCTTATAGCTCTTTTTACTCTCCCTCTGCCTATATTACACCAATTTTCCTTATTACATTGCCTATCGTAATCTAATCCTCACATTCTGTCTTTAATTCCCTTTTCCTTCTAGTCATCTCTTCTGTTGATTATCTATCTCTTCTATCTCTGATCTTTTTTTTTTTCTTAACTAGCTCTTCCATCCTCTCTTCTTATCTAGCCTTACCCAAACACACCTATCATAATCCTCGCTCTATCTTTAATTAGGTTTTAAGCCCTTTCTTAAGTTTTCCAGCTCTCTTTCATCCTCATATCTAACCCTTTCATTCTCCCTCCTCTAACCTCCTATACTAATCTAGTCATCTCTATCGCATCATGAACCACCCATCCACAGCCTCCTATCCTAATCTAGCCCTTTCTTCCTTATACCCCACTCCACTGTACTTCTCCCACCTGATATCATCCTCCCTGCCTGGTTCCTACGCCTCCTCTCCGCTGTTGTACCCGCCCTGCCGCCTGGGACCGCCCCATGCCCCTGACGCTGAAGGTAAGTTAAAATTCACTTCTACCCCGCGTCTCCAGTACTTTGAAGAGGCTCTAATTGAAGTGACACGGGTTTTTAAGGGCGTTTTTTTACGATTCTAGTGACAGAATAAGATTTCTACAGTTACCCTTCCGAGGACTTCATGTTTCGGGCATCTAATTCTTCATCACTTCATTAACTCTTTCACTGCTAGACAATACTTTCCTTCATAATCACCTACAGTTTTCTAAACATTTAATTTCGTTCAGTGCTAGTTTTTGAAAGAGTTATGTATCATGGAAAAAGAGAAAATCTATAATACTATTCTCTCTCTCTCTCTCTTTCTGTGTGTGTGTGTGTGTGTGTAAACGACTTATTAATTAGTGCTATTAATAGTAAGACCACAAGAGGCGTGACTTCCCAAGCTTAATATCACGGCGTAATGCAAATGTTGTGTATTATTGAGTGGTGCGTTATTGACTTATTATGTAGTTGAAACATTATAATGCTGTGATTTATTGGTCGTCTGGTTTTACGCTGAGGAAGTCACGCGTTACTGTCCCGTATCATGAAACGCTTTGCTCTCACCACTGTATTCAAAGGCCACTGAGTAAAATGGTTCTCAAGAGTGTTTCTCCCGTTAGTAATGAGGAAATCTTGTTAATGTCTCTAAAAACGTAAAAAGCTTCATCTAAAGCCTTTTGAAAGTAGTCGGGATGCTGAACAGAAGTCCACTAGTTGAACATAAATTTCCCTGGTAGCATTTTCCCTACTCCTTCATTGCTTTCCTCTGACTTTCCCTTCCGTCACATTACTCAGCAGACGTTCAGCACAAGAATAACAGGACTTGACAAACATCCGGCATATTTGCTGAGGCACGCACCGTCACACATTACACAAACAAAGGGAAATTCTCAGATGTCCTGCTTGTGTCAGTAAACAAGGCAGAGTTTGCAGTCATCGTGGCTTCCTGTTTCTAAGCATACTCATTTATACATCAACAAGAAAATAGCAGGGACTGATTATGCTGTTATCGTTTGGTAGACATATTGCTCAATGCTCGTTCTTAATGAAAAAAAAAAAAAAAATAGTCTGTTTTTTTTTTCCGGCCATAATTCACTACAAAAACATAAGAATAATGGCTTAGTGCATCGAGAAAATAGAAAGAAAGAAAGAAAATGCAACTGCCACGCGTATAGCCTAATCAAATCCTGCTTCTTTTATATTCTTACGGTCACAGCCCACACATTTCTAATCTTTTCCAGAATCCCATACAAATACCCACGAGTCTCACTACCTGCATAGTCTTCCTAAAGGTCTTAGTCATACACATTAGTCATACACAGTCTTTCTGAAGGTCCTGTGTATATAATACTCACGGGTCTCCTCTCCGGTCTCTCCGCCGCAGCTCAGCAGAAGCCGCCGTTCTCCTACATCGCCTTGATCGCCATGGCCATCCGCAGCTCCCCCGAGCAACGCCTCACGCTGGCCGGCATCTACAGGTTCATTATGGACCGTTTCCCCTATTACCGGTGAGAGAGAGAAAAGAAGATGGGTTAAGTGTTATTTTCTTGTTCACTGTGGGTTTTGTATTGTGATAGTAATACGATGGCTTATTTCACTGGTGTAATAATAAAAGTAATAATAATAATAATAATAATAATAATAATAATAATAATAATAATAATAATAATAATAATACCACCACCACCACCATTACTACTACTACTACTACTACTACTAATAATAATAATAATAATAATAATAATAATAATAATGCAATACTAGTAAAACAAGTAAAACAGGAATAGTTAGAACTGCCCACAAGAACTGAGTAGACACAACAATGCAATACACACCAAACAAGCTTACAATCACTAAACCTGCCCACCCTGTGCCTAGAAGCAAAGCAACACCCTGCATAACACCGTGTACTTCTTTCCACACAGGCACAACAGACAGGGGTGGCAGAACAGCATAAGGCACAACCTGAGCCTGAACGATTGTTTCATAAAGGTCAGTTCACTCAGTCACTCCCTTCCTGCCTGTACTGGGATATGTAAGGACTTATCAGGCACTCTTAAATATATTGTGCTCCATAACGGATGTTTATTCCAGGTGCCAAGGGAGAAGGGTCGGCCAGGGAAGGGCAGCTACTGGGCTCTAGATCCAACTTGCTCTGACATGTTTGAGAATGGGAATTACCGCAGGAGGAAGCGTCGACCAAGACAGGGACAGGGTGCACCTGGCTCACAGAAGGACACTCAGGAACCAGGACTGTCACCATCACAGGACAGTGAGAAAACATGTACCAAATATGACCCTGGCAGTGATGTGCAGGGACCAGTGAGTAGAGAGGATATGCTAGAGGGTCTTAAGGTTGCATCCCATGAGCTAGGAGTCAAGGCACCAGAAAGGATGCTGGTGCTCAAGGACTCCCACCAGCATGCCACACTAGGGAGGGAGCTGCAGGCCCGGCTGGAGGGAGCTACACACGGGGAAATACTGCCATACAAGAATGAAATATCGGACGTCAGGTACATACCTCCAAAGTTTGCTGGCAGCTGTGGTGGTGGCAGGAGCAATCTGTTGGCCTCCTGGTCCTTCCTGCAGCACCTCCCTCACCTCCTGCCACAAGGGAATCAAGACCACATGGAGGGTCTAGCACTAAGGCAGCCAGACATAAGAAGAGATAGTCCCAGAAATCAGTATTCATCAGTAGAACTGACAGCCTTTCCAGAGCTGCTACTCCTCAGAGACAACCTTGGCAACAGGAGGTCTGGAGTGCTGGCTGGACACAGTTCCAACAAGCTGGATGTTCATACTAATACCGCGAATACTTATCATGCCTCCAGTCCAAGAGGTCGCAGTTTTTTAATAGAGAATCTCATCAGCTAGTGTGGAACTGCACCAAGAATAAACTCTATTCACTGCATTTTGACAAATTCAATATCATTAACACACTACTTTCCATTCAAAACTACTCATCTGTGAGGGGAATGCTGAAGAACCCATCTTGTACTCAGCCACTCAGCACTGGAACTGCACTTGGTCTGTGGCAGTGGTTCTCAGACTCTGAACAGCAACCCACTCAATAACATTGATTTACTTGTGACATGCCCGTTCTGACTATTCCGATAAGAAGCTCCACAGATTCTACTGTTGCGCCAAAACTACTAAGTCATTCAATCACTTATGACTCCAGTTTGAGAACCACTAGTGTATGGAATGTATTAGTAACTACACCCATTAACTAAGCTACATCTTAAAGCTACCAGTGTTAATGAGACAAACATGAGTATAATTCACCACTATTATTAACACCTACTGACAGCAGGTTAAGTAGTAGGCAAGTCTTTGGTACAGTATCACCATAACAAACTCCCACAGTGGAACCCTTGGGAACATTTTCAAGATTCACAGTTATTGATATTAATTCTTCCTGGGAAAGAGAACAATAAAGATCACAAGACTATTAAGTAGAGTTATAGATGCATCCTTAACTCTGCTGAAGGATGTGAGGATTGCCCCATACAGCTTATCATGCCCCACTTTGGAGCATCATAGAAATAGGATAAATTCTTAGCCATGAGATGCATCCTGGCTGAGAACTGCACCCCTGACACAAAGGTATAAAGTAGTGCCTTGGATGTCAGGAACAAGCAAGTGTCAGGTCCTGAAATAAGTCTGAGGCCTTTATACCCCAGGGCACTACAGCTTGATATGTCACACCCTATGTACACCTGCTAACAGGAAGCGTCACTTTGGCATCTATGAGCTAGTCTCGTTCATCAGGATAAGGAGTTGTGCTGTGCTCCAGTGTGACAGAAATGCAAATACAGTAAACCCTTGATATAGCAAATGCCAGATGTAATGAATACTTTAGGGCAATCAAAGCTTTGCATTTAATGAAGTTCTTAGTATTATCAGGTAAAAATAATGATCATTCAGAGCCTCCCAGACAAACATTGCATATTGAGAACTTATTTTCGCCAGGCTGGTACAACTCAAGTGATGTGTTTGTGTATTACTGAATAACTCTCCTTCCATCACAACCTAGTTCGCTAGAAGACTTAAATGCAAAGACAGCCAGATTATATGAATTTTTGGATATACCAAGCTGGTCTTCTCCCAAACAGTTATATGAAAGGTTTACTGAGTGTGTTAAATGAAAACTAAACTAAATTACAACATTAATATATAAAAAAGAAAAAAAAATAGTATAAATATGCATATAGATAAATTATATATGCTTACATACATGCATTTTGGTCCATAAATGAGTGATGAAGCAATGTGACAATGCTAAATTAAACAATATATGCACTGATGTGTCTCGTTAGAGTGTACTGTATTACTGCAACATAAGTAAGTACACGTATCACAGGAGTATTTCAATGATAGTATCCGGGCTTAAGCTTAACACACAGGTATTCATAAGGATGCTGCATAATAATAGTGGCATTGGTTTGGAAGTCCGGAGTCAAGGTGAAGTATGACGATAATCAATCATCATAGAAAAAATAAAGAATGAAATAAGAACACAAATAAAACAAGTAAATAAATAAATAAATAAATAATACACCAATAAATAAATATAAAAACAAATGAATGAATAGTAAATAACCAAATAAAGTTTAATTCTTCAGAAACTTGCAATACTTAGTAACTCCAAACTGAATGACAACACTGCTATATAAATATCAATCATGACTGCTGTACTTCTATTAGCAAACTGTACATTCTTAACTCTGTAATTCAGCATTATCATCTCAATCATCAATTACTTCACCCTCACAGTTTAACAGCATCTTTACGTCTGCTAAATACTACATACAAAACCCAGCCAGTACAACATAACAAACATTGCATATACTTATGGAACTCAAATATTTTCCTAACCACAAAATAACTGCAATTCACCACTATTATTTCAACCATCAATTACTTCAACCCTTATAGTTAATGGCATCTTAAGGTCTACAAAATAAACTATGTAGAACCCAACCAATACATAAACATCGCATCAACTTACGGAACACAAGTATTCTTCTCACTACAAAACAAATAATTAGTGCATGTGATCTGACGCTCTACAACACAATAATACTGAGGAAATCCCACACCACAACATGTACCAGTCTCTGCAGCAACAACAGCACTTGGCACCACACACAGCAGATGGTTGGGTGCAGGAAATCATCACTTCATTCACTACTTAATGGTACTATTGGAAAAACTAAACTGGTATAAGGCTGAGTGATGAAAAATGCAAAAGTATGTGTCTCAGTTTCTTTCTCATCCAAGGATTAACACTTTTCTATGGCGTTAAAATAGTTCACCAGTTTTCTGTTTTTTTTTTCATGTATTTCTTGTACCTGGTTAGAGTGTTCCCAGTAGTACATCTGAGCCTAAGAACTAGTGGCCTGAGAGCTTCAAGTACCACAGCAGCAATGATTGGATAGAGAAGATGAGCTGGTGACAAAAGGGACATGCTATTACACAGGTGGTAAAGTCCGTGCATGATTACTCACAGTCTTATGCTCTAAAATGAAAACGCTTGTGCCTTTCAGTTACTAAGGCTTGTATTCTTAAATGCTCTGTTCTCTTAACATGACTATTTTCAGGATCTTGTTTTTTTTTTTTTCTTTTCTCTCTCTATTGAAGATGTGGAATAGCATCCTTGTTAGACTATCAACAGAAGAAAACACTCAAAAAATCCAATAATTTTTGCTAGTCTCTAAAAAGTATTCTTAAACTATTACCAGAAGAAAACACCCTTGAAAAACCTGATAAATTTCACTACAGACCCTTAAAGTATTTGTGATAAAAGTGCCAGAACATTTAGCAATATGGACCAAAGTGTGATGATTATGCAATGGTACAGTTATAAAACACCCCTACCATACCTGCTGATGCCAAAGAAGGTGACATTAAGACAACTCATTAAGACACAGGATTGCAAAGCTTGGAAAAACGGAACAATAGACATACAAACAATAGCCGCCTCCCTACAACCTTGAGTGGTGGGCCCTGAGTTCTACCATCTCACCATACCCCACCACCTCCTGCAGGCAAGGGAGGCACGCAACACGGTCAAGTCGTGGGATACGTGACGGTTGCAGTAAAACTAACATTGGTAATCTTGAAGCACGTTTGGTGAATAGTGTTGATGATTAGTTTGTTCTAATATTGGTTCCTTTTTTTAATGAAGCACTACCAATTTAATGCATTGTTTATGTTAATTTGACCCAAAAATGAACACAATACAGTAAGATTTGGAAAACTTGGTAAATTAGACAATACTGCTGCCATGAATAATACTAATTAGAATATATACTACTACTAAACACTGATCTAGTTGATAAATAATGTCTTAAAAGATCAATTACATTTAACTTCATTAAACCTAGGTAATTAAAGATAGGTAAACATTGTGCATTTCTCAGACAAGGAAAACCACCCCTGTCCCACTGAATATCTGGAATCATGAGCCTCAAAGATTAAGTTATATGATGCATCCAATTCTCTGAGTATAAAAGTCTTAAGTTACATTCATGAGCAAACAGTAAGCCATCCACTGTTACTTCTAAACACATTTAAACTCCCAAACACAAACTGAACATTGAATTGTAATATTGCAGTGAAAACTTTAGTGTCCACCACCAGCACTCCTCATGAATGAAAGATGATGGCCATGATTACATTGTTCATTTGCTGTCACTTCCACACCATGAATAGCCACAGATTATGGTGCCACTTTCCAAAACAAGTCAACCCCACAGTCAAACACTGAAAGAATGTCCGTACAAAAATATTTACCTCACTGTATCTTCTGCAAGGATTGCCGTGAAACTAGCAGCTCTTCAGAAGTCTAAAACATGAAAACCTTTAGTTGTCACTGTTATCTTTCCTTCACCAGGAATTCTAAAGTTACCCATACAGTACATCACTAGTCTATTTGCTGCTGTCTCATGCTTGTTCTCTACATGCAAGGGGACTCAAATGCAGCCTGGGGTCAGCACAAAATAGCTACCATGCAGGCATCTCAAGCCAGGCAAGCTAACTGAGCATCACTGTCTCTATAAGTAGTCCTACTAGTGCTGTACAATGGTCAAAGCTCATATTTTTCATTACCACACATATAAAATAGTTAAGTATTAGGAAAACAATGAGAAGTGAATAATCTCCCAAGCACCGTCATTGCCCTGTGGTGTCTGGGAAGGTAGCAAGCTTAGAAAAAGGGAAAAGGGGCAGTTACAAATAATGGCAAGCTTAGATAAAAGGGAAACAGGGGACAGGTGTCTAAGAGGACCTCATATCCAGCAAGGACAGGGAGGCTTGGCGATATGCAAGCTGCAACACAACCTTGACAAGTTTAAGCTCTTTGCTCCAGTGGCAATAAGCTGCTCACAGGGGACTTTCTAACACAGGGGTGAGCAAGGCACCAAAACAGTTACATGAGCAATAGGGGCACTGCACTTCCACTCAGCACTTGTGTCATGTTCCTGCATGCAAACCTGGCTTTCACTTCAAGATCTATTTGCTTGTTTCAAGAAGATTTCAACACTCTAAACATTAAAGAACATTGTAAGGAAATACGAGTAAAGTTTGTATCTTAACTATTACTTACAATGAATAGTTGCCTACTGATAGTTACAATGTTTCAGTATTAAAGCTGTCCTACTGAATATTATTATCACTTATCTGTCAACGTGCAAAGAGCCTCCAATCTCAATGCATTTCAATGACTTAGCTCGCTGAACTGAATTGATCACCTAACCCAAACCAGCACTCCCAACCTGTCATCATCACAGCACCAAGCTCTTCACTACACATAGCTGACAATTACCAAACCACAAAGACATCCTGTATGTAAAAACTCACACCAGACATGAACTTCTCTGTATCTGTGACCTTATACAAATGCACTTAGTCTTGAAATCTCACCCACGGAATCACTCACGGAGTTCACTAACCAAGACTAAATGAGTAAGGAGGAACTGCTACAAGACAAGCCCCATCAAGATAACAGCTTGGTGAGGCTCTACCATGCCTTACAAGCTAACAAGTGATACAGGGCACTCTACATCTTACAAGTCCATGACAGTTTAACCTAATAAATGCCAAGTACATTCCCCCTCTCCACCTAAGAGCACCTCTGGTATGCTACCTTTAGTCTATCTCACAGGATCTCAATGGTAACTCATGGAAAAAGTACATCTCTCTATCCAGGTATAGGCTGAGCTTCTACAGATTTGTGCCCAATGATGCTGTGGAGTGTAAGTGATGCACACTTTCAAATTCTACATGACACACACACACACTACTGTTCTTTGGAAGCTACCAGTGATGCCTGTCCTATCTTTAATCTAAGAGTGATGCCGGTCCTGCCTCCTGTCATTTATGAGTGACTACCAGTAATGCCTGTCCTACCTTACTCTAATGTCTAACAGCAACTATTAGTGATGCCTGACTAACTCTCTCCAGTGTCTAACAGCAGCTACCAGAGTTTTGCCTGTCCTACTTACTACCATCTAAGAGTGACTAGTAGTGATTCCTGTCCTACTTTCTACCATCTGGGAGTGACTAGCAGTGACTAACTTAACTCTCTCTAGTGTCTAACAGTGGCTACGTCTTTCATCCTAAGTGTTTTAATGCACGTGACAAACAGCCAGTAACACAGCCTTGAGCCTTGCCAAGTGACCTCACTTTCACAAGCCCCTCACTGGTGACTAGAAGCAGCGTCTCTCCAAAGTGATGACTGACGTGGTAAAGTTTCTAACCTTGAATCACCAGGAATTCTCTAGGTGGTCTTAAGACATGGTTCGCTCCCTCCAAAGGCAGAGTTAGCTAATGTAAAGGTTGGGATTTTGAACTATCCTTCTCAGTAAAGGGTAGCATGCAATGTGGACAATACAGGAACAGTGATAAGAAATGATAAAATGATGGAATGTTCAATAATTTAGGAGCATACAGACACACACGTTGATATTCCTAAATGCTTGAGTCGTAAATTAATGAGGTACAGCAAGAGGCCAGAATACACTGGTCTAACGGAGTAATCATTTGGAGAAGCCCGGAGGAATGGGCACGTCAAACACAATGGGCGGGTTGATGGGCACGTAGTTAATGTTACAGGTGGAGGCGTTGATGAATATTATCTTACCATCCGTTGTCACGCCATAACCTGCCGGCAACACGTTACTTGTGGTCACACATTAGGAAAATGTTCCTAGGTTATGGCGATGCTGTTTAAAGTCATCCTACTTCATGTTAAGTCTTGTTACACACCCATTATTCTTGTCTTCCCTGATTAACATTCCTATTACTGCCACATACTTCCCAAATTATGATGATACTGTTCAAACTCTTCCTATTATACTTGATTACTTCTTTTGTTACATGCTACTTGGCTACTCTTTCTTCCCTCATTAACCTTACTACTGCCAGATCTTCCATAAGTTACCAGACTATTTCTACCAGGAGAGATTCCCCACATTACAATGCCATTACTACTTTCCCAACATTACCAAATTATTTCTACAGTACAAGAAGATTTCCCTGATTACCAAAATTAATACTACTGAAAGACATTCTCCAAATAACCAGATTATTGGTACTAAAATACATTCCTGAGATTAGTGTATCATTTCAAGGCAGTCACTCACTCCCTTAAGAAGTGCCAGTGATACATATTTCATTGTGCTACAGTAACCACATAAGAAAAGAGGGAAAGACATGAGAATTATGTGTTGGGAAGAGAAAAGAAAGAATCTTTACAATATAAAAGTAAAGACAGTAATGGAAAGTCAATAGACAATAGGATAAGATCTGATTTAACTTGTATGGAACAAAGAGAAGAGTGTGGTTCCTCTAATAATTTTGATATCCTTGTTTTGTTTCAGTACCGAGTGACTGACAAGAGATATACAGGACAAAGAGATGAATGTGATTCCTCTAATCATGTTACTTTGATATCCTTGTTTTCCTTGAGTACTGAATGAGTGACTGACAAGAGATATGACAAAGAGAAGAATGTGGTTCCTCTCATCTAGCTACTCTAATATCCTCCTTTGGTTTCAACAGACACGTGGATGACTCACCTTCATGAATGTGGCCAAACAGATGGTACTTAGGCTTGACTCTGCTCTGCACTGTACTCAGCAGCTCCACACAGCCGGCCCTCACCCCCGTGCAGCAAAGGTCCCCATGTCCAACAGGTGGTGTGTGAGTGATAAGGATGTCTGTGTCCTCAGGAATCGCCTCCCACTTCTCCATGCACTGTCTTCCCCTCGGTACATTGAACGCCCAATTGCAAAATTCTGGCTGCCTGTTGATGAAAGAGTGTTAAGAACATACAAGCATATAAAAATAAGGGAAGCTCTATCTCCATCTATCATCCCTATCCATAAATTTGTCTAATCTTCTTTTAAAGCTCCCAAATGACTCATCACTAACAACCTGATTACTGAGTCCATTCCATTCATCCACCACTGAAAGCTCTAGACTTTTCTTTCTCTATTTTGTCTTCTTTATGTACCTTTTTTGCATCTTACATCTCTTTCCTCTAGGGAATGATGGGGCTAAGAGTGTGAAAGATGTGGGAGTAATTGGTGCCTTGTCTGGGCCAGTGTGGGATTGCCAGCCTGGTATATAGACAGATAGACATGTATGAGTCTTGCTTCTATTCCTACCAGACCCATAAAACCCACCATGGTGTGCCATAAAGCTTGATGCCACAAATGGAGTGCGCTTGGTCCTGCAGATACACAGCGTTGGTGATGAGGTCCACAGTGTTGTCCTGGGCCACGGCCGCCTTCAGCTCATCACGCTCCATGCCGAGGTCAGGAATCTCATTGATCAGTCCGTCACCTGGTGTGGAAGGGATACTGTGACAACCACCTGCACTTCACAAAGCTCACTTTCAAATAATCTGACATGGAAGGGAATACATTAACAAGGACTTCATTGCAATGCTCAATTTCAAACAGTTCAGTGCTATTCTATAAACCAACAAGTGCCTGGTCCTCACAAGGTTTGAAGACACTTATCCTCCACTTTAGATGATCCTTTTGACATTTTTTAAGGAAGTGGCACCTCAATGAGCCTTCTCATTCTTTTTGTTGCCATAAGCTAGTGATCCTCTTATAAAAAAATAATTAAAAGTAAATAAATACAAAGAAGACCTACCAGTGTGAGCTGTCTTGTGGTGGTGCTTGATGGACATGCCGCCAGTGAACTTTGGGTCAAAACTCAGCTCATGGTTGCCGGCAATGACAATCTTGTGTTTGTGTGGCAGTGACGCTGAAACAGAACAACTAACTATTACACTTGCTGAATACTGACATGGATTTCTCAACCCTGACATGGACTTCTTAACCTCCCAAGTGCTCAAGCTGTGTACCAGTGCATTACCTTCCTAAATACAGAATACAGAACAAGCATTAATTATACTTGCTAAATAATGACGTGGATCTCTTAACCTCCTATCTATGCATGCAGTGTACATATCCACTAGCTTCCTACCCAGCCAGCCGTTAAACTCCTCCACCTCGCTAGCACTGCCACACCGAGTGAAGTCTCCGGCATGCACGAAAACGTCGCCATAGGGGATCTCAAACTGGAGGTGTGACGTGAGGCAGTGCGTGTCACTCATGCACACGAACCGAAGCTGCCGGGAAGGAGTAAATGTTAGTAATAATTCTGCAGACATGAAGGAACTAACAGTGCCCTCCAGTTCTAGAATTTAATGTACTGTATAGTCTTCCGTACTTTTCCGAGCTAAACATTTGTCATATACAACATTACTGCATAAACTAAAAAGATGTGAAATTTAATGTAAGGATTGTACTATCTTCCATGCCTTTCTGAGCTAAATATTTCATGTACCCTTCATTAATACACATCCTAAAAAGATATGAAGTACTTAAAGCTGTATAATGCTTCAAAACATCACATTTTATAGCCCACTACCAGTCACACCTCCTCAGATGACTAAACTCACCATATGCTCATCAGGAGGTGTCTGTGGAGTCTTGACATTAAGTTTTATTATCTTCTGTGAGCGCCGCAGCTCCTCCCAGGCCTGTGTGGGATTGTGGGTGATAGGGTGGATGGGCAGGCTCAAGGCAGACATCTCCTGCAGAAGACAATGAAAGTAATGAATCTTATTTCTTTGTAAACAGTTATTCCCAGGTACTTCTTGAGAATACAACCCCTAACCTAACTTAACCTTACATAACCTAGTCTATCCTACCCTCACCTAACTTAACCTGCTATTCTGTTGGGAGTTATTATTCAGTAACTATACAGAAGCAGGGAATTAAACTTTTACTACTAATGCGTGTCTAAATAACTAGTTTGTGGAGGAAGTACCACTACCTATTAATACATGGATTCCCACACCTGGCAGGGTTAAATGTAACTATTCTCTCCCTCCCTCCTTTCTTTTCCTCTCCTTGCCTTTGTTTCTCTCTCAGCATTCCTTTTATTCCTTCTTCCCTTCCTTCCTTCCTCTTTAACTCTCCTTGTATTTCCATTTCTTCACCTTTTCTTTGTCTTTCCATTTCAATTTCATTCCCTGCGTTTACCTGTCTTTTTTTTTCCCTTTCTTTATCTTCTTGTCATTCAATCTCATTCCCCTCATTCCCTTACTTCTATTCTTTTCTTCGTCTTTCTCAGTTTCCTACCCTTCCTTACCTTGTCCTTCTATATCAGAGGTTTCCCTTTCTTTCTCTCTCCCTCTCCTAACCGTCCCTTCCTCTTCTCCTCTTCAACTTCCCCCCCAGCACTCAATAATAGAAAAATAACTAAGATACGAGGCAATTCCACACCTGAACACACCAAGAGCCCTTCAACCCATGTGCCACACACCTGACGTAACACACCTGAGAGGGCCCCGCCTCCTCCCCCTAAACGTCTAGCAAATTTTCCTTATCCCTGTGTTTTTCAAGCTCCATATCTCAACACAGTCTGCTAAGGGGTGTATATATCCGGGAATACACTTACAGGCAATACCGCTGGCTAGTTACACACGTCCTTCCTTCTCTACACTCTGTTGGGAACTAAACAAATAGAAGGGTTTAGTATAGAGAACCAGTATGAATTTTAGTTGGCGCCCGATGCTCCTCCATCTTACTCCTCCTCTACTCCTCTGTCTAAGCTGTTACTCTCTATTATCTTTGTGTTCATGTTATTTGTCTCGTATGCGAACACAAGTGAGATAAAATAACGTACTTACGTATTTACACTGACCTAAAGCAGCTGGGAATTGTATGTTACCGTATGTTAATTGAGTTTAAACAACATTGTAAACAAAAATGATAAAGGTCTACAGTATACGTCAGCAAATTATTGGTGTCGTGAAGTCTAACTATTGTCCCATTGAATATTCTAACCCTGGTCACAAGTATTTCCGTCGTGAATAAAGAAAAAAAATATATTCCTGGTAAAACAAACTAAGAGAGCGTAACGACTTGTAGAAAACCCCAGCGGGCAAACTTTCCACTAGTTATAGACGCCCTTGGCACACATCTTTATTGATTCTCTCCACACGGCCATGAGGCAGCTAAGTTCAGGCCCTGCACGTGCTGCCTCAAAGACACAGAGCACGGGAATACAGGCGATACCTATCTGTAGCTTTTCATTGCCGATATAAACAGTAAAAAGAATACTATATAGCTGAGTAATAGGAACTACATTACCATCTACATCCTACTTAAACCTACAGCAGAAGTAGCATCATTGGTGGGGAGAGGAGCAGCAGGTGAAGGCTAGGGCAGGGAGGGCGTGGTGCTGCGGGAGGCGTCAGGCGTGCTGCTGCAGGAGGTGTACACGCTGGCCTCCCCCGCCCCCTTCCCCCGCCCCGCCAACTCCTCCACGCATTGCCCCACGCGTGCCACCTCCTCCGTCAGAGCCGCCAGCGACTCCTTCAGAAACATAGCGTCGCTGCGCCGCTCATCCACGTCCCACACCAGCAGGTCGAGGCCGAAGCGCAGTGCCTCCACGCTGCGCTGCACGTCCCCTTCGCTGCTGGAGTACTGCGCAGTCTTGCTCAGGCTTCGAAAGTTGGCGAAGGCGTTCCTGCGGCGCGAGATGTGGTCACGGGCGCGGGCGGTGTGCATGATGACCTCCACCAGCTCTTGCGGGATGCCCGTGTCCCGCTGCATCTTGGGGCTGAGGATGAACGTGCACCCGTAAAGGGAGGGGAAGAGTAGCACACTCTGGTGCAGCAGACGCAGCACGCCCCCCGGCACTACCCAGGCCAGCCACTTGGAGAACATGAAGGTCTCGAAGTGCACCACCAGCTGGGTCTGACGCACCAGGCGGTCCAGCCCCACGGACTTGAGCAGCCCCTGGATGTCCGACACGGCCAGGCCCACCAGCAGGTTCATGAGGATGATGGTGACGAAGATGAGGAACACGCTGAACACGAGGTAGGAGGTGGACGGGTACATGATGGTCTTCTCATCATCGAAGAACCACTCGTCGTACTCGATCTCGCCTGTCATCATGACCAGCGTCTTGAGCAGCCTCAGGCCCACGGTTCTGAAGGGCGCGTGGTTGGGGAACAGCACACCGAAGCTCAGGGAGAAGGCGTTGATGAGGCAGATGTAGGCGAAGAGGAATTTACCGAAGTTCCTGGTGACGTGGGTGAACATCTGCACGTAGAGACCGAACACCGGGAACCTGCCGATGATGAAGAGAAGCTCCACCCAGCTGAGGAGGATGACCACGGCCGCCAGGTGGTGCTCCCAGTTCTCGGTGTCATGGCGCACGTACGAGGTAATGGTGATGGTCATGGTGAAGATGATGATGGGCCAGATGAACACATTGTCCCACGAGAGGTAGGTCCGGGGGGCGTTGATGATTTGAAACACTTCCTTCACCGCCAATAGACTCACGCCGGTCCAGATGGCGTACAGCAGGTAGGTGAGAAGGGACTCGTAAAGCAACCCGCACCGCTCCCTCTTAGATGCTCTGTCTGGTTGACCTGAGGCTGCGTGGGTCTCCTGGATGCCATCCCCGGGATCTAAGAGGCGACGGGTGTGTCCTGGGGAGTCTGCTGGATTGGCGGGAGGTGAGGAGTCCGAGGGAGGAGGAGGCGGCGAGAATTGAAAAGGAGGATAGATAGTCTCCTCGGAGGTGGAGTTGAGGTGGTAGCAGGAGGAGGCCGGGAACACCACCATGATGTAAATGGTAAGCAGGATCACCAGCAGGGCGTAGAAGATCAAGTTCAACACGAAGAAAGAACGAACCTTGAGCCACTTCAGAAAGAGGAGCGTCTCACAAAGAGGATGCTTCAGCAGCGGCTTCTGGCCTTCCCTTATGAAGCAGGACAGCATGCGACACTCCAGCCCGCGAGCCTCGCCCGGCACCAGCACCCGGAAGTCCATCTGCACCTGCAACACGGAGACCAACTGCTGACTGACTCCTCCCGCCTGTCTGTGTGCTTGGTAAACAGTAGGCAGGTGACAGATGAACCCACAGGTAGAGAGAAACAGATGGACAGAGACAAACAGAGACCAGATACATAGGTGAACACAGGTAAAGACACACAGAGGAGCACCTCACCTGGGCATCTCTGTCGTGGTGGTCGTGGTCGGTGAAGGAGATGGCAGCGTCCAGACTCTCCTGGATGTGGGCGAGCACGGTGGGTGTGCGGCGCAGGATGAGGTTGAGGGCGGACACGCCGCCCTGGGTGCACGCTGTGACGTCGCCGCCGTGGTCGAGGAAGAGCAGGACGCAGTAGGAGGACTCGTGGAGCGCCGCCATATGCAGGGGCGTGTGGCCGGACTGGTCTGCTGCGTTGGTGTCCGCCCCCGCCTCCAGCAGCAGCCGCAGACACTCGTGGGAGCGAGATCCCTTGAAGATGCCGCTGTGCAGGGGCGTCTTCTTGTCACGGTCGCAGGCGTTGGGGTTAGCGCCGAAGCCGAGCAGCAACTGCACAGTGTCGGAGCTCTGGGCCTTGGCCGCCAGGTGCAGGGGCGTCTGTCCCCGCAGGTTCTCCTGGTTGGGATTGGCGCCGGCCTTCAGCAGCTGGTGCGCCACGCCGCAGTAACCCTCTTGGGCCGCGATGTGTAACGGGGTCATTTTGGAGTTGCCGCGGGAAGCCCTCACGTTGGCCCCGGCCTCCAGCAGGATGCCCACCACGTCGGCCAGTCCCTCACTCACTGCGACGTGCAGGGGCGTCTCGCTGTACAGAACCGTGGGGTTGACGGTGGCGCCAGCCTCTATCAGGAGCTGCACGCACTCCGGGGACGCGGCGCGCACCGCCTGGTGCAGCGCCGTCTCGCCGCTTGTATTCAGCCCAGTGTCTGGTTTGGCGCCGCCCTCTATCAGCACCCTCACGGCCTCCAGGCAGCCGCTGCGGGCCGCCAGCATCAGGGGCGTGAACTCCTCGTTGCCATCCCACTCCCAGGGACCACCCACCTTAGCGCCGCTCTTCAGCAACGCCCGCAGCACTTCGTCGGCGCCCTTCTCGGCAGCCAAGTGAAGGGCACTGAGCCCAGAGTTGTCTCTGGCGTCCACGCTTGCGCCGGCCTCCAGCAGCATCTCTACCAGGTCCGCGGCACCCTGCACGCACGCCCACAGCAGACACACGTCCAGTCTCACCCGGGTCTTGCTCTCCCGCGCCACCGCCACGGCCTCGGTGATCTTGTTGGCCTCCAGCAGGTTCAGCACCATCAGCGGCTCGTTCTTGGCGGTGAGGCAAGACCTGAGGGCGTTCATGCGGTGCTCGTGGATGGCGTGGGCGTTCCAGCTCGTGCTCGCCTCCAGCAGCCGCTCCTCCAGGTTCCCGTCCTTCTCGATATTATCCTGGCTGGTCTCCGAGGAGGGGCTGATGCCTCGTTCCGTGAGCCACTGCTTGCGCCGGCTGGTAGTGAAATCACCCAGCCGCCGCCGGGACTTCTTCCTCCTGCACCAAGAGAAGTGTGGTCAATTAGCACTGAGAGACGGCAGTGGTATGACACAACTATAGTAATGCTAAGGACACACACACACACACACACACACACACACACACACAAACACAAACACAAACACACACACACACACACACACACACACACACTTACTGCCTGAGTTCTGAGTCGCTCTCCTCACAAATGTTGTCGAGGTGTCGCCCCAGCGGCCGCCCCTCGTCGTCAGCCTCGTCCACAGTGACGTAGGTGTTCTGGGAGGAGCTGCGTCGCGACACGTACAGCCGGGCACACAATGCACACAAGTCAGTCTTAGTTCTCATTATTCATTACTATTTTTCAGTGTATCTTTAAGTTTATGGGAGAGGTGATGGTGCCTTTACGACTAATAAACAACAACAAGGGTTTTATAAAATATCGATAACATCACTGACTTGTGGAAGACAGATGTATCTATAAACTATTAAAGAGATGTGAGGTGTAAACTATTAAGGAGATGTGAGATAAAACAGCGCCACGACTCACCTCCTCTGGCGCGCCTGAATCCATTGCTTGATGCGGAAGCTGCGGGACAGGTGTGAGGGCCGCGTGTGGCAGTCACTGAACACCCGGGGACGGATGGTAGGCGGGCCTTGCCTGGACGGGGACCACGACATCTGGGGCCCCACACGCTGGTGACCCTGGTGACCCTGGCGACCTTGTTGGCCCTGCGCCCCCAGCCTCCCGTTGCCTACGCCGACCCCTACCGCAGAGTTGAACCGCGCGGGACTGTGCCTGACGGGTCTGCTGTAGTCCCTCCATTTGCCTGCAGCCGTGGTCAGGCGAGGCGCTGATACTGTCGCAGTCACGGGGCGCCGATGCTGGGGCCGGCGCGGGCGAGGGGCGCGAGGCAGCTGGGGGCCTTGATCCGAGGGTGACGGAGAGTGTTGGGTGAGGCCGTCAGTAGGGGAAGTCGGCGTCAGGGGGCAGGGTGTAGGGGAGAGGCGCGTCCTGGAGCAGAGGGCGTGGGCAGTGTCGCGGGGCGTGGTGAGGGAGATGTAGCTGGTGAGGTCTGTGCAGGAGTGGGAGTAGCGCACGTCTCCCCGCGATAACTCCCCGTCTGTTGAGATACATTGCCTGCTGGTGCATTAGTGGCGCCGCGCCCTGCCCCAGCGTGTCCAGTGGCGGAACAGCTCCTCTACGAGTACAGTACTGCATTCACCTATCTCTTAATAACTGCACTGACACATCGACGCTTTTTTAGAATTCATGTATACCATGTTAAGCGTTACGTTGAATCTACGCTTGTACTCCTACATATAATCGGTTTCAGTCTTTTAATCCGTATACGAATCACTTGTAAATGTTGAAAATAAATAATTATAACTTATTTTTTCACTATGCATAGATATAAGTAAAAAATTTTCCATGTGGCAATAAAACAAAGAAATAAAGATTTCTAGCTTATCCTTGAGTAAGCACATATATTATATCAAATTAGACCATACGGTAATAAAACAAATAATTTTCCTACTGAATGTCTCGTGAATCTGGGGTAAGGATTGAATGTGGATAAACTATGCAATTTATGATTACCAATTTAGAGGAATGGCAGCCTCAGGGAGTGGGAGGGGGCCGGGAGGGGTAGAGGGGCTGCTGCTGTGGTGCGCCAGGTTTGGGTAAATTGTTTATCTCGAAGACCAGCCATCTGCTAGTCTTCCTCCCATCCATCCCACCTACCTACTTCACGCTAACATCGCGACTCTGTCCCTCTCAAGCTCTCTCTTACTATATCTGTATTCGAGTCACTCCTTTCGAAAAACAAAACAATTAATGAACATTTATGCTTGAATACGTGAACAAAACAATGTGTTACTGAAAAGATGCGATGAATATTAATGTTTTTCTATTAGCTAACCAGTTACAATACCAAGTAATGCAGCGTAAGGCAGTATTAAGTGAAAATGTACATGGGGTTTACGTGAAGGGATGGGAAGCTGTCAGTGGGCATAAAACACGGGGAAGTTAGCGCTATAAACAAAGTAAACAAACGTAAGGAGTGTTATCGGGGAAGAGCCTCGTGTTGACGGAGGTGATCAGAGGAATGCTGCCCCTCCTCCCTGACCCTCTAAGTCGCGTCATCATCACTTGAGAGGATATTCTGAACCTTAATGGAAATACAGTGAAAAAATAGGGACTGTGTAACGCACTGCACTCGAGTTTAAAATTAAAGGTGACTGGGAGTTCAGGGAAGCGCTTTTCAAGTGTAGCTTCCTGAAAATGGGCGAAAAAAAGATACGGATTGATTGTAATAGTAATATAACATGTAGCAGTATTGAGCGACCAGCAAACACAAGACACATTGCAGCAAGGACCTCAAGAATGTGAAAGTATGTGAACATTTGTAGCACGAAATACATAAAGTGTGTTTTACGTGAATTATGTTATTGACACTGGTAAACATTTTATTTCCGTCTTTTTACTAATGGAAATGCAACATCACACATACAATGGGAATGTAAAACATTTTAGGAATGGCAGTGTTTGTCACAATTTTGTTAATGTAAAATAGGAAGGCCTTACCAAAGCGATGGTGGGCAGGCGACTCACTGCCTGCATGCCTCTCCCGCGGCTGCAGCATCGCCCCTCTGCCCCTGGACAGACCCGCCTCGCCGCACACCACACGGAGGCGTCCTGGCATCGCCATTGATCAGCCGTCCTGGTGGCACACAGGCACCACTCTCTAGAGCTTCAACACGACACCAGCATTACTCACCATCCACAAAAGCTATGCACTGGAACCCCAGCCTTACCACTTACCGGGAGCCGCGTGTGCTGCTAGCGCTCATGAGGCACTGAATTCCCCGGTGTGCGATGACCGGGTGGCGCGCTGGGAGCCACTCCCCGACTGGCACGGGGTAGGCAGGGCGCCAGCAACCACGAAGGCAAGACACAAAACATAATTATGGAATAGTACCTTGCCTCTCACCGACAGGATTCAAAGAACACTATTACCAAGAAGGCTGGCTGCCACGACACGGACATAATGTACCTGTCACTCTACTGACCTGCATCACAATTTCCTTGTTTTGCATGAGACCCAATAATATACTTCACTAATTGGAATTATAATACATAAAGTAAAGGAAGGATAGGAAGATACAGGACGGTATGCAATAAAAATAACAAATAAATAAATGCGAGGTAGAGAGATTAAGATGGAGATGAGAAGACTGACTATGCAATATAAGACATCAAATAAACAAGCAATGGGATTAAGAGACACTGTACAATAAGTAATACAAGTGAGTGACAACACATACAAAGAACAAGTGAAAGGAGACACATGACACATACATGATTTTGTAATAAAAAATGTCATTGGGAATTTTTTTTATTTTAATTACATTTCATACAAAAATCTATGAATAATACAATATTTACAGCCAAGATCATTCTGGGCCAGTGTTTCTGCTGGGTCACACGTGCTCGCGGTGGTGGAGCACACTTGTAGCAGAAATTAAAAGAATGGAAATATTATGTACAAAAGGCAACATACAAAAGTATAAAAAAGCTAAATTTGCTTTTCTTATAGTTAGGAAGATTTCATGTTAATAGCATCTATAATGATTACTTCTACTCAGATTACACTTTTTATTCAACATTTATGATCTAATGGAGATCTGATTCCTAATTCTTATAATTTACATGTTGCACATACAAGAATTAGTCAAACAATGAACGACTAGCAGTTTATGAAGAGGAGTCTGGGTGCTGGAGTGGACACGTGCACCAGATCTCACTGTAAGCTCCTAATGGGGAGGAAATGATGAAGTATCAGGTCAGTCAGTGGATGAAGGAACAATTTGTGGGTTAGGACCAGAGGAAAGACTCACGGCCGTCGATAAAATTATTTCACCTCAAAATAACTTATACCTTCCTGAAGAGCACTCAAGGTTTTGTCCGTCCTCACGAAGGAGGATGAAATTACTCCGAGACTTCCCTGCTTCAGGACACATGAGTTAGGTGGTGCAAACTACTGCTGTGCCCGAGCAGCCATTGTATGAGTTGCTCATTTTGTATTCTCAGAGAAGGTCTTTCCCCACACAGGTGTAGAGGGAAGAGCCCAAGAGTGCCTGCGGCTGGATGAAAGGCAGCAGGATCTGTGGACGGCAGCATTCTCTACTCAACCCCACAACGCCACGGATCCTGAATCCCCTCACTGACAGGTGTGTTGACAGCACATCAGTGTGTGACTGAGAGGCCTCTCACCTGCATCCCGCACACCTTGTCACCTACACTCACTCAACCAGACATTCTGACAACCAATTGAGTGACATCTATTTATACTATTATTTTTTTTTTTTTTTTTTGCCATTACCATTATATCCCCATTTCCCATTACATGGGATGGGGAGACATGCTGAAATATGTCCCTGGTGGGAGAGATATAAGAGAAATTCCATGCTTTCTCGACAGAGGATGATGGAGGATTGCGCAGTCAAGTCTCCTTGGCCGGTACGCTTGAAGCAACCCAGAACTCAATGCCGAGTACTTAATACAAATTTGAGGTTGGAGGTAGGAGGTCTGACCAGATAATTCAATGCCCATAAAGACTTTACCTAAGAACTGGAAGACATCTCCCCAAAGAGCTGTCTTCCATTCACATCAATACGAATAATACTCCAAGAGAGCACTGAGAGCACTAAGCCTGACTCACACGGTGAGCACACGTCTGTGTGGCCAAGGCGCTTCAACACTGGTGGTGGCGGCAGCAGCTTACACAGGACCACACTGTAAAGCAAACCTTTCCCTGGGGTGCTTGGAGCATGCCGGCCCGTGCATCAAGGGGACCCTCAATACTACTGTGGAATGTTTGGGCCTGAACTGTTTTCCTTTGCTACTTTTAGCAACACTGCTAAAAACAGCAGCAACTTTTTGCATTACAAAAAGTTACCTTCAAGAATATGACAAGAATTTTATATATATATATATATATATATATATATATATATATATATATATATATATATATATATATATATATATATATATATATGAATAAAGAGCAAAAATTTACAACCTAATTAAAAATACAGAACAGTAAATTCTTATGGGAAATTTTCTTGTTGTTTGATTTGAAGAACTGGACCTAATCAAATATTTTTAAGATAATTTCATTGCAACTGTAAATAACATTTAAAATCCAATCCTTCTTTACATGAAATATGTAAAATATTTACCAATAATTACAACAAAAACATTCTCAGATACAAAAAAGATCCTTGCTTACAAAGTTGCACACCACAACAAAGGTACATCATTTACCCCTGAGCGGAATGAGAAAACAAACAACAAGACCAGGCCAAAATAGATTATTGACACCAGTAGTGAAGTCTGGTCTTCCCTATCTCCAGGGACAAATCTTTTCATCATAAAGGATGGCCAAAGCTACAAAACAATTCTTAAGTTAAGTGTACAACTGGAAACCTGACACCTGAACACCTGTCCTTCACCTTGGCTGTGAGAAGACTAGATAAAGAGGTTGAAAATAATGGGTAACTGTGGAAACTGGTTGGTGCATTACTAGTGACCCTTTATGCAAGAACAGACTGCCTGGTAGTAAGACGAACACAAAGCTCAACCATCCTGCTCCAGGCCACCTCTGCACGCTGCGGCCACACAGAGGTTTGGCCGCAGCGTGTCGTCTCATTCACTACATGCTATGATACCTCAACACAAGAAATTCAACCACAGAAACTATCTCAAACTCATCAATGATAAGTTCCAATCGATCTATTATAAGACGTTCAGAGCCTTGTGGAGCATCAAACAGCTCTAGTTTTATCTCTGATCTTGTATTGGAATTATATGATTAATGCAATGATTCACTCATCACTAAATATACATTATACGTAAGACATTTACATCAGAGAGAGACTGCAGACTGCACTGTATTCCCACACAACACACGTGAGTTGTACATCTTGAATTGTAATAGCACAAGAGTAACACCTCCTCACCACTTGCTAACTCAAAACAGAATTCTGGATCCATAAATAGTAAACACAAGAGGCTTTGCTGCACATATACAGACCTTGTTTGTCCTACTACCTCCAATGAAGAAACAAGAAGTGACCAAATAAATATCACAAAACTACACTAACACAAAAACAGATTCGTGCGTGACACAAGCTAATCAAATTCAACCACGGCGTAATGAAGCTTGACTCACTGGATGTGTACTAAAATATATATAATTCCATACGGTGTGAAAAAGAAAGTAATGAACGGAAAATAATCAGAAAACGTGAGCTCCTGCTATCGTACTATTACACTCTCTCAGGTACATGAGTTACCCCGGTCTCAGTTAAAGGATTATCACAGGACTCAGACAATGTTTCAGTTGCATGAGTTACAACACCACATTCATCAGCTGAGGCTTGCCATAATGTTTTGCACCTTCTTACATGCCTCACTAAAGGGCACATTAAACACCTTCTACTTAACAACCTATGATTATTAGTTATCACAATTTATGTACAGTTAATTAGATAAAGGTACAAATATTTTGGAATACTAGTCAGGATTTGCACTATGAGGAAGAAATGAATTAAGGTAGAGTATTTTAATACTTTCTGTAAAACTCAAACATTCTAGAGAAAGTTGTCTAGTGGAGCACCACCCTTGAGAGAATCTCAACCAACAAGAAAAATTTAAATCCACATCTGAATACTCAGGTCAATAGAACACTGTCTAAATACATTTTAAGTGCATTAAAATACATTAAAAACAAATATTACCACTTTCTTAAGGCATGACAAAACATAATTGGAAGATTTTATGCATAATGGCATTTTTCTCTTCCAGACAATCCTATTGCCAGAGAAGCAACCATTCAGCACCGGCTAATCCTACCGTCAGGACAGACACGTTCATCTCCACCACAAGTATTGTACTTCCTGAACGTTGGTGACCAGCAACACACACTACAGCAATGCACACTACTCACTCAGGCCCCGGCCACCTCACGCACAGGATCACCGAGTACACATTTGCTCCTTGCACGGACACACGCGGACTGCTTTCCACACAAGGGAGAGGAGGGGAGGGCGGCAGCCTAACTATGACAGCTTACCGTTGGTCAGAACGAGTCTGTTGAGGGTGTGCTGCTGGTGGGGGGATGAGATCGTGGGTGTGTACATGTAGTTGGCACGCACTGTGGCTGACCTGAGAGGAGTGACACCCGGCAGCTTGCGCACCACCAGGCCTCGGGGGGACTGGCTGCCCTGGATGGTGGCCTCCCCCTCTGTCTTGATTTCATTGCCAAGGTCGTCAACCAGACCACCATTCGACTGTAAGAAAAGGATCTCGCTCATCAGCTGCTCTGCATCACTAACATACAAAGTTACTGTGGTTTAAGTGATATTCACATACATTTTATGCTTGCCAAATGTAGTAATTCACAAATAAAAACTTGCCTAACTTGCTAAAGTTTGAGCCTGTTTCACTAACTAGGGGACAATTATATGAATGCTAATTCAGACATTGTGACTGGTGAGCCTGTGGTGGGAAGGGGTAACAGTAACTAAATTTTCATGGAACGGTTCCTATTGAAGTATGGCAGAAAGCATCTGGTCAGCCTCCAATGAGCAATGAGCTTAGCTTAAGACTGATTTCTGTCATGCTTGAGTAGGTCAGGAAGAATGTACTTGTGTTCATCAAGGTAGCAGTATCTAGGAGACTTGCCTGCAAACTGATCTCTGTCATGCTGGAGTCTGGAAGAATGTCTGGGAGGATGTACTCTGGCTCATCAACTGATGGGTTGGAGTTTCGCTTGAGGGTGTGGGTTATGGTTGTGTTGCGGGTGGGGGTGGACTGGGAGGTGGTGGAGTGGGTGGCCAGAGTGGTGCGACCATTCTGCACAGTTTGTCTGATATGTTGCTGCTGGCTGCTAACCACTGTGGAGGTCCCCCGCTGGTTTGAGGTCACGATGGTTGGCGAGGTGAGAGGGTTCAAGATCTGAAAGGTGTTCTTTGTGAGCAGGTGTAAAACATTCCCAATAGTCTTCATTATCAATCTGAGCTGCTTTATGTCTGTTTCACTATCAAGATTAAATTACTAAATATTAAAGATATAAAAAGTGGTGGTAATGACCTTGACAGTGCCCACTGTGGGGGTCACTGGAGAGTCAATGCTCAGAGGGTCCACCTCCTCGTCTTCATCCTCATCCTCGCTACATGATGACACACACCCATTGGACTCAAACTTCATTTCTCCCCGCTCTAAGGCTTCCAGCACCTCTGTGGGGAGTAAATGCTTCATGATACACTGAACAATTATTCCTCATTTCCACAAATACATAACAAAACTGATGATAATAAAGCTGCAAAAAAATTCTCAGCCCCATTCCCTTTTCCTCATGAGATCATGCATCCTTCTTTGACAGCATTTCAACACTACAACCCACCAGGATATTGCATGGCATCCTTAATTCCCTGCAGGTCCTTTTTACTCCATTTCTGCACCTCTTCATCCATCTTGTGAGCCTTGGCTGGGTTCAGTGCCCACAAACACCCCTTACGCTGGTTGCTGCCAGCCACTGTAACCAAAGTGACAGGTTAAGAGGGGTTAAATCTGGTGGAGCTATACAAACTCGTTAATATAGAGCTTATTGAGGTTAGGATAGTGATTAACTGAAACATTCTGAATAATGTATAACAGTAATGCCTCCAAATAATGTGAATGTTTAGCTCAGAAAGTGATGAACCTTAGAATTTGCTCCATACCTTAACCTCATGTAGCGTTATACTAAACTACCAAAATCAACTGATGGGCTCCAAGAATGGCTGACATAAGCAATAGTACACTCAAGCAAAATGAAAACTAACCAACTGGCTTTTCAATCTTTTCAAAGCACTTGTTTAAGCTCAAGTTGTGACGGACAGAATTCTTCCATCCGTTGGGGGCAGTCCGAAAGTATGGGAAGTGCTCACTGAAAGAGAAATAAGCACTCATCTTTTATAATTCTTAGTAATACTGCACCTTCATGCAGCAACAATGGACACTATATCCAATACGCCACAAAACAGGTACACACGTAACTTAGCCACTTAAAATATAAAGACCATTATCTGCTGACACTCACCACATAAAGCTGTAGATCTCTGAAACGGGCAAGCTGCCGGTAGTGCTGTTCTTCAGTGCTAGAGCAATGAGGCAGGAGTAGGAATATGCTGGCTTGGGGAACATTCTCTCCTCTGGCTGTACTTCCTTCCTTGGTTTTCCTGTACTCTTGTATCTTTAGAAAAATGGAATCACTGATAACTTCTACTCTTGTATCTTTAGGAAATAGATTTACTGATCAGTTCTACTCTTATATCTTTAGAAAAACAAAATCTACAAGCTATTTACATTGATGCACACATGCAAGTTATAAGAATACAATATTAAAGCAAACACAAACTTACCTATTACTTAAAATATTGTGGGATGTGGTGGTGCGTGCAGTGATGATGGGAGTTGTGGTGGGTGTGGTGGTGGTGGCGGTGGAGGCAAGGGTTAGCTGCTGAGGAGTGCGCTGCGTTGTTTGTACTACCATCTGAGAGGTGGCCAGGGTGGGTCTGGTCACCACGGAGGGCTGGGAGGGGGTCTGGCTGGACTGAACAGACACCAAGGAACTCTGCTGACGTGTACTCTGCCCGGAGGTGGTCTGGGGCCGCACCACAGTGACCTGAGTGGTGACGGGTCCACTTGCAGCCTGGGACTGGGAGGTCTGAACAGCAAGGAACATCAATCAACCATATGCTTTAGGGAAAATACTCTTACCACTTTTTATAGACAAAGATAATGGAGTCTGCCTCTTTTGCTCTCTTTCTCTGAATCATGTCATCCCAAACTTCATCAAATATTAGCTAATAACTGGCAGGGAGAGATGAATCTGCCAAATGGAACATGAAACAAATAATGTCTCTTGTATAACACTTGCCTTGTTCTACAAATATAAGGTGGTATACAAGAAAATAGCAGATAAATTAAAACAATATCACAGAAATAAAGACCCTCTCTTATGTGTAAGTAAAAGTTTACAGAGGAGAAACTGTCTTCTGGCCTTGTCCTTACTAATCACCTTCGACAACAAGCAAGGAATAAATATGCATTCTAAACCAATCAATACCTAGCAATGAATGAAAGTTACACAGAGAATAACAAGAACAGGAGCACTAAATAAAGACATATACACACACAAAAAGCAGTACTAGTCCAGAGAAAACCTGTTTGAAACGCCAAGCAGGCAGTCAGGTATGTGACAATGAGTCAATGAACAGAAGCCAGTCACCTCAAGGGCACCTGTTATATAATGTAAAACACACACACACACACACACACACACACACACACACACACACACACACACACACACACACACTAATGTGAAAAGTCTTATTGACATTTTCAGACTAACAGATAAAAATATACAAAAATGCAAAAATAAATAGATGAAAAAATGATATCTACAATACCTATATATAATTTAATTGCAGTTCCTTCTTTTACCCTTACTAAAAATCACCTTTTGAACATAAATCAGATAATGTAAAAAAAATATCAGGTTATATTTACAACCAAGATCCACAAACATAAAGGGAAGACTGACCTGGACAGAAGTGGTTGTAATATTGATCTCCTTGGGTTCAGCCTTGATGTAGAGAGTGGTTGTGTTGCTTGTACTTGAAACAGATGTACTGATGGGGGTTGGCGGCTCTGACTGCCTTGTACTTCTTGACGGGAGGGTGGTTGGCAGCACGGCCGAGGGGTTTACCATTACACTATTCTCTAGGTCTAAACTATAGTTGCTCATAGAGGACATGTTCATCCAGGAGTTGACTACATTCAACTCCTCAGCGGAGTGATCCTCAGCCACGTCCATGTCCTCCAGCTTCTCCAGCGGGTCAAACAGCGGCTCGAAGGACTTCAGGTCAAGCTCGGCCTCCAGTGAGGACATCCCGGACAGGTCGAGGGAGTTGAGATCTGAAGAGGTGATCATGGTGTCGAGTCCTTCGCTGAACTCCACGCCACACTTGATGTCGCAGTCGATCATCTCCTGAAGGGTGAGGCCTGGCTCCGTGCTGGGCAGGTAGAGATCCATGGTGGTGGTGGGGCGAGGTGTGAGGGAGTGGAGGGGTGGAGGTGGCAGTGATGGGGTGAGGTGGATGGTGATATACTGTGATGTGATGTGAGATGAACAGGAAGATTGACTCTTGATCTGGGGAGAGAAAGAAAAGAGGAAATGGAGATGTTTCTCTTTATATCATAGAAATTCAATTATACATAATTTCTTTTCAAAATAAGCAACTTTCTATCTTACTGGAAGGAACAACACTTTATATCTTTCCTTCCCAACAAATAGGTATTTTCCCTAAATGGAAAGAAAGGAATATTTACAAAACAATTTTTGTCAAACCTATATTAAGACTCAGCCAAGATGAAAGGGAAGGAATTCTACATCACTCACATTTCCAACACCATCATCAATGCCAAGATTCATTAATAATGCAATGCTAAACTATTACATATACAGGAGCACCATTAATATTTCAGGTCAAATAAAGGTGAAAACTGGTGACTTCCTTATAGTTTTCTACTCCAAAGGCATGAATTTTTCTATTTCAATCCAAAGGCTTACTTTTAATTCTCAACTTTAACTCCCTTATGAACCCCCCCACCCCCCACCCCCCATTTCTCTCTCTCTCTCTCTCTCTCTCTCTCTCTCTCTCTCTCTCTCTCTCTCTCTGAGTTACATTAAGGTGCATCAGAAGTTTGGTTAATTTCATGCAGTTCTCCAGTAAGTGTTCATTCCATCTCCTCAATTCAGACACAACCATTACAGTGGCAATCAAAGCCTCACAACCTCGAGCAAGGAGCACAGCAGCACATAATAAGCCTGGAGCTGCAGAAGGAAGGAACAGCACAGTATGAGGCTCTGTTTGTTCCCTGCCACAAAGTATTGCCAACAGCCTCACATCCCAACATTTTCCTGTGTCTCATCAAATTTATTAATCACTTCATCATTCCTCATTCCCTATAAACCTTAATAATCCTGTTTATTTCACTGAGTATAAAGAAGAAATGTGGTTCTGTATTACGATTATTTCAGTATCCCCCAAACTAACAAAGAAATTTCCACACCTGTCAAGACAATGGAAGGGATTAAGAATTCACATCACTTCTCCACAACACAACTCGAATATAACGAAACCCTTGAGGCACAAAGGAAAATAACGATTTATTCATATCATTAACTGAGATATTGGGATAAAACAAAGACAACGGTTACTTTTCTGAAAACTCCTTCCATACAACTACTTGTGAACAGATAATATTAACACAAAGCCACGCATTTCAAACACCTCTGTCAAATCCACCATACCAGTTTTCATATTCACAACTTTCAGAGGGAAAAATAAAGTTAACCACCACAGCAACATAAAAACAAAAACAAAGGAAATAGGAGCACAACACAAGACCTCATGTAAATTCCCCACTAGTCCCTCCTGTAAGTAAGGGAACACAATGAAATTAGCTACGGGAATATGATAAAATATTTCCTTCCATTCACAAGCGCACAACACACTGAATAACCACTCAATTTACCGCCAGGGGAATAACAACAGCGACACTGCCCTTCAGCACAGGGGAACAGTAACCTCACTCACTGACAGAATTTACATGGAAAACGTTCTCTCTTATCTTGGCGCGCGAAGTAAGATAATTCTGACACAACACGAGCAGCACTGTCTGTCAACATCCAATAGTGTAAATCTTGAAACTTCCTGCTGGAGGCGCTGACGGAAGTTAAACTGCACTACCATCTTCGGGTTAGTGCACGCGAATACTCCCCAGTAGGAGAAACAATAGGTTTTATAAAATGAAAAATCCACGAATTAGCCTGTTTCCTACTGCGACATCCTGGTGTAGGCGCTGAAGGAGGGTGTCACTATCATAGCAATTGCCTGCACCTTCAGGAGAATAGCACGGGGCGAAAAATGACACTAGCTTGTTATATAACAGCAAAACACAAACAGTCCAGGCTTTAGCGATACCGTTCCCTTGTTATTTATTCTGACGAGACACTGACGGAGGCGGCACAGCACGACCACCACCTTCAGGAGAACCTCGCACTGGTTGAGGGGCGAGAAACAGCGACACAATAGCGGTACACTGATAATCCGGGATGGTAACCTGACGGGGGCACTGACGCGGGGCTGAGCGAGCAATGCACCTTCAGATAACAGGAAAGAGAATCGGGGAAAATATGAGGTGAGCGGGCTGCGCGAAAAACCCCGCCATCCACGAGTTTAAATGGCCAAGCAAAACATGATCCCACGTCCCCCTGATGTCACGCCCCGCCCCTGACACGCCGCCCCTGGAGTGAGGAGCCGCACGCAGGGGACGAGGGCGGGCGGTAATCCTCCTCCTGCACACGTACATTTAAATCCCAACAGCTCGCCGGTACTGGGGAGGCACGGGCGCTACAAACGTGGGAGATTCTTATTCTCGTGTCCCTTGGGTAAGTACACATCCGCAACACCCCAAGGCGCTCCCAGCAGATCCCCGCCACTTACCTCTACGTCTTCCTCATTGATTCCACGTGTTGGGGTGAGGATGTGCCACTTAATTTAGCAAAATAAACACGACCACGGCACTGCGCTGGCCGAAACATTGGTCCTCGTCGTTCGTTATGACAAAGGCAGACACAATTTTGAAATCCTGGTTCCCCATTGGTCCCCACAGCTCACGTGACCCTGTGCTGCGCTGCCACATGTCCTCTGTGTACAGTTTCCATGGCAACGCCTCTCCTCTGATAAGGATGCTCCAGGTTTATGATGGAATATTCGCTTTAAACAGTCTCTATATGAACGGACGGATGTGTAAAGGGATGATCATTGATTTTATGGTGTTTCTAGTAAGGGCCACACGTGGCTTTAACCCAGATAGGACAAATTAGTAATCGATATCATGCACTCCATCACGGGTTGTGTTTCACGGCCCCATAAATATTTTCCTGTGCTGTCACAGGAGACCAGGGCGATATGTGCTTGATATCTAATCGTGTGAGTGACGACTACGTGATCGAGGGATGCTGGCACGAGTCGTAAGAAGGCGTAACATTCTATTTATAGCCCATAATGGAGGAGGAAAGTGACGTTCGCGTAACACAAATTTCTTCCCTGTAATAAACGAAAGTCAATAACGTATAAGATAAAAATAAAAGGATATTATTATTATTTCATTTGTTCCGCTGTAGTAAAGTAGCATAAAGATATGAAATCATAGTATTACGTTATAAATTTCCAAGATAATTTCCATGATGTTAAATAAATTCAGCCATAAAGAAGGAAATAATACCGTTATTACATAATTATCATGGCTCAGAGTAGTAATTATAAATAAAGAAGACATATTCTCCGGCATAACCTTGAAAATGTTGAGTAAGGATACCAGGGCGAAATCAAGAATGGCCACACACAAAAATCAGGGGCAGGTTCCCAGGTCAAGGGCAGCGACGTGAATACATACAAAAACCACCAACAAGACCAGGAAAACGTACCCACGAGTAGTAATATAAGCGAAACATGAAGGAGGAATGACGAGGGAAGGGAAGGAGGGTGGCAGCGATAACTGGTACAAAGAAAGGAGGAGGAAAAAGAGAAAGATTAACATTAAAAGCATTCAGGCCGACAATAGGTGGTTGAGGGCAGCGTGGTCACCTCCTGCCATGGTGTGGGAAACAGGAGGTCATGGAATACATAGAGAAGCATGCTGCTGCCACACCAGTGTGCCATGTGACAATGTTTTGATAGCACGTTCTCCCTGAGCCGCCACGTGCACACTTGGCAACGCTGCACTCAACTCGGGCTCTGGTTGGCTGGCTGGGAAACGTGACATTGAAGGCAGGTTTAAATGTCTATCCTTCCACTAGCGCCAGCCGGGCCTCTATCCTCCTCTAAAAAACGATCTCATTTCGACCTTATTTCCCTAGTAATGAATTAGACTGCAGCTATTTTGAACACCCCAGCCTGTCCGTCAAACATTTAGCTACGCCTGAGAGTAGCAGTGATGGGGAATTGAGTGAGTGGGAGGCGAGGAGACGTGGAGTAAGTGAAGCCTTGCCGTCCAATGATGGCCCTTCCCGCTCGCGCCCTTTCAAATATGGCGATCGTGTCCTGGGATAATTTCCCTCCAATATAGAGGCTGCCCTGCGATTTTCATTTTCGTGAGCTGAACAGCCGCCGCATATCCGCTAAAATAGAATACTTGGCATAAGGGTAATATTTCCCCGTAAATAACCCCGTGGGATGGTAAATATGTTCTTATGTAGTAGAGAATGGAGTGGGCGAGTCCATTCTGGTGTAGGTGGGGGGGAAGGTGAGTAAAAGTAGTAGTAACGGTCGAACTCAGGCGGGCGTTTTAACCACAATGATTGTAAAAACGTATATTAAAAGCCTAACCGTCTCAGTAGAGCCCATAACCTTGCTCTCATATACCACGGGGCCATCTTGAGGCGTCCTGAGGCCTGTCAAGAGGACGGGGGTCTGAATCCATGTCGCCTTTCGCTCATGCAAAATCGATTCCCGAGCCCTGGATCAATATTATGGTGCAGGGGGAGAGAGGGTCGATAAAATGAGTTGTTTTCTCCTACTGGGAACCGGATTTTGTTCCCTCTCCCTCCTCTCACAACCTACATTTGCTGGCAGTGGCAGCGGCGTGAGATATCAACAAAAGAGATGTGTTAGATATATACACATCGACATTTCTCTCTAAAGTTGTCGATTTCATTCATACATTACTAGTATCGTTATTATCATTATTCAACTTATTATTCCCACCACTGTTATATTTCACTCTTGTCTGTTAATAATGTTGGTGGTGTATGCATGTATTTCTCTTGCCATAAATTAATATTTCAGCATTACCTAACTCTGTGAGAAGTTTAGATCTTCGTGTTCCTTTTAAAAACCTTCACCTAATTTCACCATTTCGGGTTCATACGGTCCGACCTTGGTGGTGCCTGCTTGCATACATGAGTGTGTGTGTGTGTGTGTAATATGATAGGTGTGTGGGCACGGGTAAGGCTGCCGGTGACTTTTATGGACTGTTTAAATGCCTCTGTCATCGGGGAAGGGTGGGTGGGAAGGAAGGAAGAGTGAGGAGGGGATGGAAGGGGCATTGTTTTGACAATCAGCTGAGCCAGCCAACCCACAGCATCACTGACAGAGAGACAGGGGCAATATTATGCGCTGTCTGTTTCCTGTGATTAGTTAACACTGGTAAATGTGAATTATGTGAGTGTGCGTGTTTTCTTTATGTCATGCTGATGTGAAGGATGAAATACAATGTTGATATAGCACGAATGTATAATGGAAGCGTTAATTAAAGGTTCTTCTTAATTATTGATGAATATCTCTATGTTTTCGTGTATGATGCGATTATTTGTATTTCAGTGCAATATACGTTACCATCATTATTTTTTTTTTGTCAAATACTATTCTAAAATCATACTACTTTGAGAAATGACATTCAAATATAGTCTATGGGAAGTTTGTAATTTTGTTCATCGATTTCTTTCTTTGATGTCATCACACACACACACACACACACACACACTCTCTCTCTCTCTCTCTCTCTCTCTCTTTCTCTCTCAGATTAAGATAGCACCCCTCCTACCAATACCCCATGACCCTTCTACTATCCCACCAGAGAGAGAGAGAGAGAGAGAGAGAGAGAGAAGGGGCCCCATCACTTCCTGGTAACACAAGGGCACTTTTCCTGGGCACGAAGCAGCGTTGCCACATCTCGCGGGGTTCCTTTCCCTCTACCACATAACGTCAGCGGGTTATATATGTATTTCAGGCGTATTATTGGTGTAATTAAGATTTATGATGTGTTCTTTCATTAAATTTCGCAGACTGTGTTTCTGTTTCTCGTTTGTTGTTAAAATAGAGACGTTTCGTAGCGCCAATGATGGAAGTGGAAAAAAATACGCAATTTCCACTCGCGGATTATCTGAGAGAACTGGAGAGGGAGGGCACGGAGCAAGTTTCCAATGAGGCTAATTCTTAATATTTACCCGCCAACCTTCTTTGCATTAACGTATCCCTTTATTCCGCATGTATTTTCCTGCAAATCAGAGGGTTAATGAATTGCAGTGGCTCAACGGAAGATGTGGTGCTGGAGTGATGGGAGGACAAAGATCTCGGCACACACACACACACACACACACACACACACACCCCATTCAGCGCCTCATTGTACCGCCAAAGCGAGCACGGGTGGGGTAGGACAGGGTTATTTTTTTCCCTTACAGAGGGACTCATGATATCGATTCTTGAACACAGTGAAAACACCCCTCCCTTCTTCCACGGTGACTCATATTTGCTTTGTTTTGAACGTTCTGTTACGGTAAATGAGGACTGTCTAACTTCAGTGCATGTACGGGGTTAGCTAGATTCTTTTTCCTTATTAAACTTTGCCGCATGATTACAAGGGAGCTGGGAATTACGAGCCTGCAGTTTATTGATCTTATGTAATAATTTCCCAGGCATGTATAGAAGGTTAATATAGAGCGGAGACACGTGTTATTGAACTGGTGGACGTGTTCTTAACCACTATGCAGTTTCTCTTCCAGGTGGAGTGCGTAGGTGAGTCAAGGGACGCATTTAAGGAAGACGAAGATGGTTACGTAACATCAACCTCTGGCAACTCTCCTCGCCCTTCCTCCCATCCACCCATCCGAGGACCTTCCCTCTCCCTTTATCTCACGTCCTGGGAACTTCACAACCTCCTCCTACACGTTAAATGCTATGAATAGATTCTGCCAGATAGACAACAAGGAATAAGACAGTTAATCAATATGGTCTCTCTGCAGAGCTTAATAACTGTCACCATAACAGAACAAAGAAGACATTGCTATAAGGGATAGCTAGAATGTTAACTGAACTCTATGTTTTAAAATATGAACAGAAATGCCAAGAGCAGACTCATGAGGCAACTAGCATATACCATACAAACTGACACGGTATCTTTAAGCTAGAGCTACGAGCCTAGTGAACTAAAGTAGTAATGCATGTAGTGACTGCATAGGTGGGGTCTTGAGGTAGTACTGTTCTGACTCACCGTGTTCATAGATCCAGATAATGAACACAAATCCTGTTGATGGAGCGAACTAAGAGAACTAGAACAGTGCATATTTGTGAGAACCCAGTGCGAGGTTTGTGAAGGTGATTGCGTAGTTGTAAATACTTAATGTTGGCGTGTTTCCACTCGAGCAGAACTTTACTAAATCAATACATGACAGGATTGCGCTTCAAATTTAACCATGACAAGTCGAGAAAAATGCCACGCTCTATGTGTGTGAGTCTGCCTTCACTCTAGTCCTCTACTGGGAATCTGTCACTTGTCACGTTTTTATTTATTTTATTTATTTATTTGTAAATTTTTTTTTATTTTTTTTTTTATGAGGAGACTGTCAGGGGATCAATGAATATAAGGCTTATGAAAATGCAAAACACTGGTAGGAGTGAATGCATCAGTTCGGAAATTTCTCGTCAAAATAGTTCACTAAACATAAATATTTCCGAGTGAAGCATATATGAAGCAAATGTCCTTAAAATTTACCTTTATAAGAGTCCCACTAGAGTTAATTAGGGGAAACTCAAATAAACCACTTTTACTGCAGTTCTTTGTCATACAGGACTCGGAAAAAGAAATCATTCAATAAACGAAAATAAACTATGGAGAATAACAACACACGATATGACTTACAATATAGAATTCAGAGTGTATCATTTGGAACGATGTGCTCTCTCTTATACCAGATTTCTATTGTATAATCTTTTAAATCTCCCTAATGATTAATAGCACTAACAATCTATTTAATGAGTCTATTCCATTAATCTACCTCTCTATCTTATAACCAATCCCTCCCTCTTTCTTTTATCCAACTTTTTTTCAAGCTTGTTCCATACTGATTACTGATCCTGAGAATCTTGCTGTATCCTCTATACCACTTAATAAATTCTTCCCTACACTAATGATGGTATTACTGATTAATTTGAAAGTTTACAGCTATATGAAGATATGTAATAGTGAGGCCTCAATAAGTTCCGTTTCCTCTAGCACTCGTTTTCTCTCAATTCTATGAAGCTATGACTATACTAAAATTTCGTAAGTACGGTTCGCGCTTCTCATTCAAACGTCAGAGGTGACAAGAAAGGGCCTGGAGTGAGGAGAAAGAAAGGAGTATAAAGTAAAGAGGAAAGTAAATTGAGTTTAAGAGGAAAGAAGAGTTTCTGAGTTAAGAGGAAGGAAAATAGAGCTTAAGAGGAAGGAAGAAGCTTGGGGTTTGGAGACAGGAAGTAGGGGGGAGGTTTGGAGGAAGAGAAAAAAATGAAGTTAAAGACATTTTTAGAGCTAAGAGGAAAGAATCAGGAGGAAGAGGCGAGTGGTTAGCATGAAAAGAGAGGTTAGAGTTAGGAAAAAAAGACGGTTGAGTTAAGAGGAAGAAATTCAAAGTCAAGAAAAAAAAAATGTAAAGTTAGGAGGAAGAGGAAACTGCTTAGCGTCAATAGTAAGAAGATTGTAGTCAAGACAAAGGGATTCGAATTAAAAGGAAGGAATCTCAAGTCAAAAGAAAGAGGTTTGGAGATGAAGGAAGGGTTGGAATGAAAGAAATAAGCGTGGGATTGCTTGAAAGTGCACAGTTCATGGGAGGTGAACCTGCAGTGTGGTGAACGGCTAATCCTGGGTGCATTAAGGGGTAAGGTGACTGACTGGCAGGATAAGACGGTGCAGAAAATACTCACTGCAGAAAACAATTTACATTTTTTCCTTTTGTTACATCAATTTTTCACGTAATGTCGATGCCGGTAAGAGTGAAGGAGAGGTGGAAAATGGAGCGTGGCTTGCTGTAAACTAGAGATGGAGAAGAAGAAAGAAAACGAAAAAAGAAAACTTGAACAACATTTGGCGAGGAGAGATAAATGAGTATACACAAGACACCAGCTGAAACACACACACACGCGTCCCCCAGAGTCGTCACAGCGCCATCTGTCTGAGTTAATGAAGAAAAACTCTGCCTACTGACTCGCACCAACTGGATGTACTAGTGCATTAGATTAGGAAACTCGAGTCTTCCCTGTGAGGTGCTGTGCTGGTGCTGTTTACTGTGCTGTGTCCAGACCTGGGTACTGCTGTGTTGCGTTAGATATTTTATTTTTTTATTTTTCTGTGTTTTTTGTTGAGATGTTTAAGTGAGGCATAGCTTACAACAGTGCTGTGTTGAAAGTTGTGTGCGAGTGATGGTGAGTGTGATGGTGATTGTGACAGTGACTATGATGGTGACAGGAATTTTAATTTTTCTTTTAGACTCGTGCAGTTTTCTGTTTTATTTTACACCCACGTATGACCTGCAAAATATACGTACATGCATACGAATACATATGATAGTGAAAAGAGAGAGAGAGAGAGAAAAAAAAAAAGGATAAGGATTACTTTTGAAAGATGAGAATGTGTGTGTGTGTGTGTGTGTGTTATGGAGAGTGGCCAAGGACATAAAGAATGAGAGAGAGAGAAAAAAAAAGCGAGAAAAAAATCCTTGCATATTATAGAGTTCCCCCCAAAAATGCTTTGAAAAAAAAAAGAACAGCAATACATGAAAAAAGAATAATAATAATAATAATAAAGGCCACGTAGACTTGT
>NC_087188.1:13261234-13278734 GCF_035594125.1 Scylla paramamosain
CGAAAGAAGAGAGGATAGTAATAATTGTAAGATAAAAAGGAAAAAAAGAAAAGAATTATTATTTTAAGGAAAAATAAGAAAGGGAGGAAATCATAAAAAAAATGTAAGAAAAAGAAAATGAAATAAAGGAAAGTTGAAAAAAAAAGATTTCGTAAAAATTGTAAGGATAAGAAAGGAAAAGAAGTGGAAAGATTGATAAAAGGAAGGTTAAGATGTGTGTGTGTGTGTGTGTGTGTGTGTGTGTGTGTGTGTGTGTGTGTGTGTGTGTGTGTGTGTGTGTGTGTGTGATGTTGTTTGCTGCTCCGTTCTGTCTCCTCCCGAGCGTTGCGTCGTGCACAGCTGGGCCAGAAAGTCTTCCACGCCACGTGCTGTTCATTCCCCTGAGACATACGGGAGGCGGTGGCGGCGGCGCTGGAGGAGGAGGCGAAGGAGCGATCACAGAGAACTGGGTCACGAAAGAAAATAGAGGGAAAAAAAAGACGCACAAAAATCAAAACAAAACATAAAACAAACACACAAACAAACAGAGCTGATATTTTCTCGTTTTTAACTAGTAGAACGAAACAAAAAAACAAAAAATCAATAAAAACAAAACGAAACAAAACACAAACTGCCATTTTTTTTTCAGTTTTCTATCATATACCGAAGAAAACAAAAAAAACACTATTTTCTCCTGATTTCCTATTATTTTTTCCAACTTTCACGTGTCACTGAAAGGAAAAAAAGGTTGAAATATAAAACAAATATTTTTTTCCCTCCAATTCGTATAATTTTTTAAAGTCGCACGCTCGTCACGGAAGAAAAAAAAATATATTCTTCTCTATTACATTTGATTTTCTGTTTTATTTTATTTAAAAGTAATTTTGTCGAGGTCACTGAACGTAATAGAAAGGTCTCTCTCTCTCTCTCTCTCTCTCTCTCTCTCTCTCTCTCTCTCTTACACAGGCAGACTCCATCAAATATCTTGCCCCAGCATCACTGCAACTCTAATAACTAGATAACGAAGAGGAGAAAATCATCGCTGGAATACAAATATTGACAATAAATAATTCCCTGGATTAAACATAATTAAATATTTATTCTCTTTTTTATTATACTTTGTCTCCTCTCACCCTCTCCCTTTTCTTCTTTTTCTTCCTGCTCACTCTTTTCTTTCCTGTTTCCCTCAGCATCTCTCTCGCTCTTACTCTTTTCCTGCATTCAGTACCTTACGGACAGGTGTGTGGATGAGTAACAGGTGAATATAGGTGGATATAGTTACCAGGAATAGTGAGGGTAGTGTTAACAAGACGAGGGTTTAGACTCCGGAGCATAGCGAAGATGAAAGTTATAGCGACAGTTAAGAGCCTGAGTGACCTGCAGGTGGTGACGAAGCGGCGCCTCCTGCAGCAGTGGAAGGCTGGCGGGGATACGGACGTGCTCCCAAAGCTGACCGGGAAAATACTTCAACCTTACGGGAATGAGACAGAACGGCTCGCAGATATGAAGATAAACGGTTATACTTAGCGAAACTGCGGGAAAGTGTGTCTTGATGACGATAAACACCGAGGTTATACGAGCGTTTCGGCACAACTGTCTTTGCAAACTGCCCGTGATCTCTTTGACGGCAGACGCAAGCGGGGCGACTTAAGCTTCATTAGCCATGCGCGCGTGTTAACAGCCAGCATTCAGAAACGCTTCGCTATCTCACCACGACTATTTTCAGAGGCTACAGAGAGAGGTAGTCAGGTTCTCAAGACTGTTTCTCCTGTTAATAATGTAGAAATCTTGTTTATATGTAGCTAAAACCGTAAAAAAAATAATAATACTAAAAAAAGTGTGCCTTAAACTACGTAGAGCCTTTGGGATGTAACGGAGGTGCGGCAATGAAATGTTTCAGAATACGACCCGATGCTGCGCTTAACATTTTATCCAAAGGCTTGTTCCACGCACGTGCTCTGAGGGAACGTGACACACTCCCCCGTCACTCTGGCCAGAGGCGCGCACTGAGCCATTTTGAACTCAAGGATTACCGAGGATCATTGTACTGGGCGCCGCCTCGCACTGTGGAACCAGACGTGACGCGGACCCTTTGGCAGGATTGGCGGTGGTGGTGGTGGAACGGGGTGAAGGGAAAGAAGGGGTGGGTAAGGAGTAAATTGATGGTTGATTGATTGACTGATTGAATGTATAACGCGCGGATATAACGAGATGATAAGGCACCACCAGGAACGAAGGAAATAAAAAAAAGAAAAGAAGGAATTAAATAAGAACGAAACGAATCGCTCAAATAAAAACGAAAGAACGAAGAAGCGAACGAAAAAAAAAAGAAAGAATTAAGAAACAACAAAATGAATTACACACACAAACAAAAAGCATATTAACGAACAGATTTCCAGCAGATCAAGAGATTTCAGACTGTCACCAGATGACGAACTTAAGAGTGCCAGCCCCGTGGAACAAAACAGACGTGGAAGCAGACACCTACCAGCCTTGTGTTGACGGTACGAGTGTTACATCCGAGTGTTACATCCGGGAAGCAGTCAGGACAGTCTTGTGCATGCTTCTGTCAACGCCCCTCCTTCCTTCCAGCCAATCCCTGCCACCCATACGTCTCTCCGCAGCTCCGTAAAAATGTTATCAAGTCACTTCTCATCTCCGTCCTTTATCAAACACAACGAGGTTCCTTCCTGATGGCGCCCATGCACCCAGCCACTCTTCCTTCTTTATCCTCGTCCTTCTTCGTCTTCTTCATTTTTGTTGTTTATCTTTATGCTTTTTTCTTCGGTTTTGTCTCATCTTCTTCCTCTTCATACTGCTTTTAGTGGCCATGTTCTTCCTTTTAGCTTATGAGAATTTTCCTTAGCCAAATATTCGTCCTTTAAAGTGTAATTGAAGACAAGATACCACAGAGGTGATTAGTTGGTTTCTCTTCGTGTTTGTCCTATTGGTGACTACGAATTCTTGTTAAACTCTCGCTGGAAATGTTGAAATGCCCTTGAAAACTTTAGTAATGATACCTTCTTACTGTATGGCATTCAAATTTTAATGTCCTGAGTCTTGTTCTTCCTCTATGTTCCTTTGTGCACTAAACTCCGCATTCCCTTCACGCCCGAGTCAGCTGCGTGGTATGCATGAAGTAGCAACCCTGATTTATGAGTGCTGTCTGTCACGGCGCGAGGCGAGACATTGTATCTTGAGTAACACATTTCCCCTCGTGTACCCAGCGAGGAAAATGTGATACAAACCTGACTTTTTCATTTCCTGGCCGTCCTGGTGTATAAAAAACAGTGGCGGATGCGGTGCGTGCCTCGTAATGTTTGAAAACTGGTACGAGCGACGGTTGACACGGTGTTAAATTTGTGCTGGTCCTACACACGTGGAGCATTTAATGACAAAGTTGTAATTTAGTAAAGAACTTGAACCTGCAGGAGGAGTCATTACGGGGGCGTGGAATGCTATTAGTGAAGTTAGTGGGCGTGTTTTGTATCTCTTTAACAGTCTTTCCTAATGTTCCTTCAACTCTTAAAGCTTCAAATTAGCCACTTTTGTGATGAGTTCCTGTTTAATTTGTAACGTTTCGTATGCAGAGAGCTTGGCAAACATTTAAAGGCGGAAAATGACGTGAATTCCTCATTACTTAGTTATGTAATGTTTCTTCAAGTCTTAAAGCTCAGAATTACACATGTTTATAATGAAGTTTAATCCAACGTTCGCTATTTTATAAGCGCACACTAAATACAAGTTATGAATCACTATTAAACAAGAAAATACGTGAATTCCTCATTACTTCGTTACATGATGATCTTAAAGTCTTGAAAGCTCAGAATTAGCGATCTTTATAATGACATCTGGTACAATTACTACTGTTTTTTTATGCACCGGCTAAATGAATGTTATGAACTAATGCCAAAAGAAAAAAATGCTTGAATTTCTCGCTACTTAACACCTGACTAATGTTCCTTGAGGTCTTAAAAGCTTGGAGCCACGTTTTTATAGTGATTAATCTCTACTTTTTTTACAAGCAAAGTCTAATGAATTTGTATTAAGTAACATTAAACATGAAAAATTAGGTTCATTTGGTTCTCTTACCTGTCTATTCATTTGCACCTCTGTAGATTTAAAATTAAACTAAAATCACATGCTTATAATAATATACAATCTAATTTCTACTGTTCCACCTGCAGAGACTAAAGGAATGTTGTAAATTCCTAATAAACATAAAAACTGCTAATAGGTTTGCTTCTGTCTCTCTGCAACACTTCCTTCTCACCTGTCCGAATAAAATGAAAGCCAAATACCTGTATAAGAACTGTAAATGTGTGCTTACTCACCTGCAGAACACCGAACACCACTTTGATGGACTGACTGAGCGATGGTACGGAAACGGAACCAGGTGGCGCTTGAACACTCTGAAAAATGGAAAGAAAAACACTGATACACAAATACACGGAAGCTTTTACTATTCTAAAACCCAACAGATTGATGGATTAACTAACAGTACCGTAACAGAGACACGCAACTAACATAGACACTGAAAAATAGAAATAAACTGATACAAAAGAAAGCTTCACTATTCTGCAGCCTCCAGATCCTCCCTATATCCCTAAATACAGGAGGGTAATGTAGGGAAATGCCACAGCGGAAGAAGAAAAAGGAGAATAAATATTGAAGATTTCCCTTGAGGCTCCACACGTAAGCTTGGCGTTCCCCTGGGAGGTATTAAGTGAGCAATCTATTCAGGGTTGTTCTCACGAAACCAGACCACGCCGCCCCTACATTAGTCACCCCTACATTCTCTCTCTCTCTCTCTCTCTCTTCTCTCTCTCTCTCTCTCTCTCTCTCCTCTCTCTCTCTCTCTCTCTGAATCGTTTTCTGACAAGTCTTCGTCACCTCAGATTCCATTTAAGACTCTCTGTACCTTTTCTCTCTCTTCTTCTCTTTGTCCTTCTTCTTCCTCCTTCTCCTCTTCCTCCTCGTTCTTCTTTTCCTTCTCTTTCCTATCCTCTTTCTCTTCTGGTTCACGTCTTCTCATTTATTTCCTCCTCCTCCTCCTCCTCCTGCGTCAGGTCGTCACCCCCAGCATCGTCTCCTTCAGGTGGTGGTCGAGGCATTGAATTCGTCCTTTACTGGATTAATCTTTTTCCTCCTCCTCCTTTTTCCTCTGACTTTTCCTCCTTACTTTTTACATCGTCGCTTTATTGAATTAATTTATTTTTTATTATTTTCTTTTGCGTCTACGTGTCTTCAAAATAAAATTCTTGGACTTTTAGTACTTTTGCGTTTTATATATATTTTTTTTCTGCAACGTGATTTCTTTTATTATTTTTTTTCTGTTTATTTTTTATTCAAGAGTTTTATATTTACTTCCTTTCAATATTTTTTATCTCCTCTCTCGCTTTTTTCACCGATATTCCTCTTTCATCCTTTTTCCAATAATTTGATCTATATCTATCTACAAACTTTTCCCCAAATCTTTTATATATTTTGCTGTACCTTTAATTCCTTTCCTGTCATCATAATTTTCAGTATGTCATTATTTGCTATCACATCTCTTGTTACTTAAATGAGAGTTGTTTCCGTCCATTTTTCATTTATCTAAGTAATCTATCAATCAGTGACTTACCTTTGTAGTGTAGCTTAGATTACCTCTCTCCTCCTCCTCCTCCTCTTCTCCTTCATACTCCTACTACTACTGATGAAAATATTAATAATTTCTAGATCAAAGAAAAAAGAGAGAGTGAGGAAAGACATTTGAATTACTTTCCTCCTCCTCCTCTTCCTCTTCCACCTCCTGCTCCTCTCTTCAACAGGTAGCCGGCCTCACCTGCAAACCTTTCCTCCCACACCTGAGTTTAATTACCAGGTGTCATTCCCCCTTCCATATATAGACACCTGTTTCTTTCATCTCGATTCCTGTTGTGGCGTCCCTCGCTCAGGTAAGCACAGGTAATGAGAACTCAATGAATAAAACACGTTGATGACGGAAGATACGAGAGAAAAGACGAAAAAGAGGAAAATGCTGATGTAGTGTGTGTGATATGAGAGAGAGAGAGAGAGAGAGAGAGAGAGAGAGAGAGAGAGAGAGAGAGAGAGAGAGAGAGAGAGAGAGAGAGAGAGAGAGAGAGAGAGAGAGAGTTATAGGAATGTGGAAAAACTATCATAAGTTTAAATATACACTACGGATACAATTCACATATCCCCCCCACCCTCTCTCTCTCTCTCTCTCTCTCTCTCTCTCTCTCTCTCTCTCTCTCTCTCTCTCTCTCTCTCAACACAAAGGCCAACACACCAATCCTTCAAAAGAGAATCCAGTATTACATGGCAGCTATAGAACTCCAATTAGAAAACCAGGTACAAGAGGAAAGGTAAACTGATCACTGGTATGGGGGCGGGGCGAGCAGGTAACAGGTAAGCAAGACAGGTAGGCACACAGGTAAGAGAAGGTGAGGCCAGGGAAGACTAAATGGGGTTCCTCATGGTATCGTTCTGTTTCCATTTCTTGTGCTATGTGAGGAACGTGTGGGTGGGAGGTGGGTGCTGTGCAGAGAGGGAGGCAGGTGAGGGGACGAGGGAGAAGAGAGGGGAGATAGAAAGGAAGGGAGAGAGGAAAAGAATAAGGGGTATTTTTTTTTTGCGTGTGTTTGAGAGAGAGAGAGAGAGAGAGAGAGAGAGAGAGAGAGAGAGAGAGAGAGAGAGAGAGAGAGAGAGAGAGAGAGAGAGAGAGAGAGAGAGCACATCCTTCTCAGCACTGCACCAAACAAGATAGCAATTTCACAGACACAGACACACACACACACACACACACACACACACACACACACACACACACACACACACACACACACACACACACACACACACGCACACTAGATTTTCTAATCAAACCTTCTTTTTCTTCTTCTTCTTCTTCTTCTCCTTCTTCTCCTTCTTTTTCTTCTTCTTCTAGATCATTATTACTCTCTTCCCTTCACTCGCTCTCTTTGAAGGCCGAGCTAACAACATCACTCTCAAATACAAGCAATATATTCGAGCGATTTCCTCTTTTTTTTTATTTTTGTTTTCTTTTTAATTCATTCTTATTCATTCCTTCTCTTCATTCAGTCTCTTTCCTGGAATTTCCTTGGTTTTCATAGACATTAAAATGGGATCTACGTCTTGACTCGCTTAAACCTTCCTAGAACTCTGAGAAGACGGGATAAATTGATCGAGGCTGAAAGGACTTAAGTAAATTGTGCTTATTTTTGAAAGAGAGAGAGAGAGAGAGAGAGAGAGAGAGAGAGAGAGAGAGAGAGAGAGAGAGAGAGAGAGAGAGAGAGAGAGAGAGAGAGAGAGAGATTGGTTACTTTGTCTCATTTCGTTACTTCAAAATAAATAAAAGAAAGTGAAAGAAAATGACGACTTAGAAAATGGAATAAGGATAAGATATAAAAAAAAGTAGAAGAAAATGATAAAGGAAAAAGAAAATTTGAAGTAAAAAAATGAAAAAAAAATAGAAAACAGGAAACATTACGTGGATTTAATAATAATAATAATAATAATAATAATAATAATGATAATAATAATAATAATAATACATACATACATACATACATACATACACACAGCAAGGCTCTCAAAAACGGTGGTAGCCAAAACAACACCACCACCATCACCACCACCACTATCACCACCACAAGCACCACCACCGCCATTAGGTCTCGTCAGCTCCCGCGAGACACTCCTATTTGTGGGCAGTGCTTTACAAAATCACCTTCCCTTCGCAACTCGAGGCTAATGCGAGTTTACGGGGAGGCAGAAGACTCGCTCCGCCGCTTCCTTGGTGCTTTCGATTCCTGGGAAGTGAAGCTACTGAGGGTCTTCTGATGGTTTGTGTCTTTTGTTATTGTCTTGTTTGGCATGGTACGAGTGATGTGTTTTATATTTATTTCGTTTTTTCTTGTTTTTATTTTTTTCCTTTTATTTTTCTTGTCTTTTTTTCTTTCCTTCTTTTCTTTCTTTCTTTTCGTCTTATTTTATTACGTCGTTTCTTTTCTTTCTTTCTTTCTTTCTATTTTTACTTTTTCATTCTTTCCTTCTACCTTCCTGTCTTTCCTTTCCTTCCCCCTTTCTTTCTTTAAGGGAGGAAAAGAAGGAAAACAAAAAGAAAAAAAAGTTTTAAACATACATTACCACAGTCACCCTCTCTAACACTCCCACGAGAACACAAACAACCAAGACAAACACGCAAACCAACAAACCAACAAACCAACAAACCACAGACGACTCCCGCAATCTCGCAACACAAACAAACACGCGTGAACATGAAAAAAATAAATAAAATAAATAAATAAAAAATAGAAGTTCATAAGCCCTTAAGAGGGTTTCCAGCGAACCACGAAGGACACTCCCCTTGGCAAACAACGCTTAAGCTGATCAGTGCAACACTCGCAAAATATAACTTCATAGGGGCAGTAAGATCAGTACTGGTTGTAAGTGGTCGTTTCCTAGTACATCTCTCTGTCTCTCTCTCTTTCCCTGTGTCTCTCGTCCATCCCTCTCTCCCCCTTAGTGCCGCTGGTCAGTAAGTCTCTCAGTCTCTCCCTGTCCAGCCCATCAGCCCCCAGGGAGGAGAGAAAGAGGCTTAGTCCTCTTCTTAAAGGTCTACTGTCGCTGTGTGTGTGTGTGTGTGTGTGTGTGTGTGTGTGTGTGTGTGTGTGTGTGTGTGTGTGTGTGTGTGTGTGTGTGTGTGTGTGTGTTGGGGGGAGGTAAAGAGTAAAACCAGTTCCCTCTCACTACTATTTCCATCACTACTACTACTATTACTACTACTACTACTACTACTACTACTACTACTTCATTTCCAGACAATATCCATTTTTTCTATCATCCGGAAGTGCATCATTAATCTGCACTATAGTTAATCTCATTATGGGGGGCGTGGGGGGAGTGACGCGCCCCAAATTGTGCTTAATTTGTAGTGAAAGACAAATTAAATGAGAGGAGACGCGTTGGTGAATATCATAATTAGTATGGGAGGGTGTTTTGTGAATGTAAATGTGTGTGTGTGTGTGTGTGTGTGTGTGTGTGTGTGTGTGTGTGTGTGTGTGTGTGTAAAAAAAGTAACAGGCAAAAAATATATATAAAAAATCTTCGTTCTTTTTCCTCCCTCCTTCCCTCTCTCTCTCTCTCTCTCTCTCTCTCTCTCTCTCTCTCTCTCTCTCTCTCTCTCTCTCTCTCTCTCTCGGGCATATATTTTCCTTTCTTCTTTTCTTCTTTAAATTTTCCCTCTTTCTTTCCTTCAATCATCAGTATATTTCCCATTCCCTCATTCTTTTCCACTAACGGCCCCCCAATTCTCTCTCTCTCTCTCTCTCTCTCTCTCTCTCTCTCTCTCTCTCTCTCTCTCTCTCTCTCTCTAGCTTTCCATAGAAGGCAATGATTTATGACTTATTTCTTCCCTTCACGTTGCCTCATCAATGACTGCCGGGCGATAAAATAACTCACAGGGGGACGGGAGGAGGCGGGAGGCGGCAGCGAGAAGGGCGGGAGGACTCGGGGGAAGGTAACTTAAGGAGAACAAGCCGTAGAAGGAAGAAATATAGCTCCGTTTTCCTTCTACGCCGAGACATCTAATCCGTTTTCTGTTACAAGGGGGGTACTGCTCTAATCTATTCTGCTGCCTTCTTTTTCTGTTCTAGCTGAGGAAATGTTAATCCCTCGTCTACCTGCTTCTCTTAGGGATTAAGTACCAATCTCCGAGGGCTTAGAGGTAGTTTTTTGAAGCTGTGGAGGTAATAAGATATCTATACGCGTGTAAAATGGGATAAATGTTGGGCTGTGAGGGTGTAAGTGTTTTTGTGTTGTGGCTGTGTCTCTTAGCTATGAACATGAAAGGGAAGGAGATAAATGAGAGGTACGTAGAGAGATAAACAGTAGATAGATAGATAGTGATAGTCAGAGATGGATAGATAGAAAGTTAAAAAGACAGACAGACAGATAGATAGGTAGATTGATAAGAAAGATAAGTAGATTTTGAATATAGTTGAGAGTAGTAGTAGTAGTAGTAGTAGTAGTAGTAGCAGTTCATTAAGTCAGAAATATCAATATAAAAATAAAAGTCAAGAGAAAATGACACCCACCAAGTTTCTTAATTAAATTTGTAATATGAAATTAATGTTTTCTTGATGGCTTCCACAGAGTCCGACTTACTATATAACTTCCCTCTCCCTCTCCCTCTCTCTCTCTCTCTCTCTCTCTCTCTCTCTCTCTCTCTCTACGGAACCAGATACAAAATAGATAATTAAGATGTCACGGCCATTTCGCCTTCCCCCCATCTCTCTCTCTCTCTCTCTCTCTCTCTCTCTCTCTCTCTCTGTGTGTGTGTGTGTGTGTGTGTGTGTGTGTGTGTGTGTGTGTGTGTGTGTCCTCCCAAACGCTAAATGGATTAACAGATACAAAATGCTGCACAAATGTTTCTCACTCTAACCTAGTTTACTCCGGCAAGAGAAAGATGGTTTTTACAAGCAGGGCAGGGCAGGGCAGGGCAGGGCAGGGCAGGGCAGGGCAGGGCAGGTCAAGGCAACACGCGAGGAATGACAGCAGAAGAATATGAACATCGTAACTAAACATCAAAATCTCACATTATCTGAAAGGTAATGTCGTATTTAGATTGTTGTTGCTTTTAATGAATTGTTTCACTTATAATCTTGAAGTAAATTGATGTTTTGATTCTCTGACTTTTCGGATCTACAATTTTTTGAAGTCTTTTTTCAAATTTTTCCCTTTTGTCTTGTTTCCTTGACACAGAAAAACTGGAAAAAAAGAAACTGAAGAAAGGTGTCTTAGGAAATACTTTTATCATGAGTACATTTGTGATTTAATGTTTTAAGGCACTTAGAAATTAGCTTTAGTGAAGAATAGTACATTAGTGAGTGAATTTCAAGTACGTTATTCTTTACTATCTTAAGTTAAAGGAGTTGGAGGAGTTGGAGTTAAAGGAGCAAGGAGTTGAAAAGAAAGATCCACAATAACTTGACACAGAAATGACCTTTAATGAAGAAAACAACAATGGTAAGTCTACATTTCAGGGTACATTACCTCTCAGTGAGTTAAGTAAAAGTTAAAACAATGAGTTAAAAGAAAACTCCTTAATTTCTCCACGTTCCCTCCTGCAGAATTTTTAGCACTAAATTTCAGGCGCTAATTGCAATCTCCCCAGGTGCTGAGTGTTGCCCCAGACTCCTACAGGTGTTGCTAATCAAGGTGAGTCTCTCGAGGCCTTCCGCAGGTCACTCTAGTACGGCATTTTCTCCCCAGGTAATCTCAGTCCTCTATGTATATTTCCCACACTTCTCTCAGGTATAAGGTCACTGTGGTACCTTGTTTTTCTCACCTAATAATCACAGGTAACTATTTCCCATGTGGCCATCAGGTACTTCTCAGGCTCCTAGTACTCTGCTGTTCTCTCCACAGGTAATCTCAACTAGCTTAATATTCACAGGTATTCTCAGGTACTTTCCAGGTTCTTATTGTACTTGGTTTTCTCTCCCAGGTATACTTAGCTAAATATTTGCCAGGTATTCCACAGGTACTTTCCATGTCATCCTAGTAGCTTGATATCCCAGCCAGGTAATGTCAGGTATTCTCCAGGTACTTTTCAGGCTGCACTTGTAAGCTACATTTCCATCAGGTAATGTCACGTATCCCACAGGTACTCTCCAGGTCACGCTATTACTTATTCGCCCCAGCAGGTAATCACAGGCATTCTTCAGGCACTTTCCAGATTACCTTTGTACGTTATATTCCCACCAGGTGATTGCAGGTGGCCAAATACTTCCCTCTCGCCCCTCAGGTGTTTTTAGGCAGCTTCCAGTGTTCCAGGATTATCTTCCAGGGCTCGCAAAATGACATTAGATCCTAAATGAGGTTGGTGGGATCTTAATGTGGTTTTGAAATTCCCCGTTGTCTTCCGGTTCCCCAAATTCCCTTCAAGTGGGTTCAGATCTCTCTTGCAGTCCAGACCATTTAGTTTAATCCCCCTTGTCAACGTCCTGCTTGTTAAGACCTCATTCCCTTCCTCCCTCCTTCAGGCACCTCCTCCTTCCCTTCCTCTGTCTCATCCGCGTTTCTTGTTCTTATATTCCTTGCTTCATTTAGTTTATCTGTTTCATTTACTTGTTTGTTTCTTCTCCTTTACGTTCCTCCTCCTTTTCCTCTTGTTCGTCCTCTTCTTCCTCCTTTACTTTCTTTCATCTTTTGCTTTAAGTTCCTCCTCTTCCTCCTCCTTTGCTTCCTCATATCTTCCTCCTTCAGTGTCTCATAACCTTCTGTTCATGCTGTCCTCTGTCCTTCATGTTCCTTCCTTTGTGTTCACTCTCCTGCAGGAAACGCTCTCCTTCAGCAGTCTCCTTCTCACCTTCAGCCAGCGTCATTCTTTATCTCCTTCACTTTCCTCTCCCTCCTTTCTTCTGTTCCTTCTCTCTCTCTCTCTCTCTCTCTCTCTCTCTCTCTCTCTCTCTCTCTCTCTCTCTCTCTCTCTCTCTCTCTCTCTCTCTCTTGTCCCTTGTATATGCTGCGAAATGTTTCTATATCTTTCTTTTCTATATATTCTCTGTCCCCCTTTCATCTGTTCCTTATATGCCCTCCCTTTCTCTCTCTCTCTCTCTCTCTCTCTGCCGCCCCCTCACGCTGACAAACGCAGGCCCTGCTTTGATGCCTCAGGGTCCTTCAGAGGGATACCCAGACAGAGTGGCCATCGGTTAGCCTCGGAGGGACATCACTGCAGGCCTCACTCTCCCTGACCCTCCCTGATCCTCCCTGACCCTCCCTGACCCCAATGTCACCCCAGGATTTGTCTCATCTCAACTTCTACGTTCTCAGTCACTCCCCTCTTTGTGCCTCCCCTCTTAACTTGTTTCCTCCTCTTCCCCCTCCCTCTCTTTCTCTCCCTCCTCTCCCCTCCCTTTCCTTTTCAGATCCTTCCTACATCAACCTTCTCTCTCTCTAACGCTTCTTCCTCTCTCTCCTTCGCCCTCTCCTCCCCTATTTATTCTCTATTCTTCCTTCTCTCCTCCCCGCCACTTTCTGCCTCTCTTCCTCCTCCTCGTTCTCCTCCCCGCCCCTCTTAACTCCTCCTTACCTCTTCCTGCTCCTCCTGACATCCTCCTCCACTCCTTTCTTCCTCTTCTTTCTTTCCCAAACATGTTCATCTTTGCTTCCCTTTCTCTCACCTTCCTTTCCCGACCTCATATCTTCCTTACCACGCCCCTCCTGCTCAAACCATCCTTCCTTTGCGCTGTTTCTCTGTCCCATTAGTTCTGTGCCTCTCCCTCCCTGCCTCAATCCCTTCCATCACATAAAACAAACACCCACAAAAGACGTGATTCGTATTCATTCTCGTTTTTTGCCTAATGAAATAGTCAGAATGTTTATTGGTGGTGTTTTTGCACTGATAGGCCAAAATCTGAGTCTGTTATGGTGAAAATGACACAAATTTATCTTGGGGGTGTATTTAAATCATAATGCAGATTACAGTAAGGCTGAAAATGAGGTAAAGTACCATTATTCAACACCTTTATGGCTCTTCACGTTACTTTATATTCCAGTCCTGTACTAAAATATTTCTTAAAGGACTCAGAGGTCTTATCTTTTTTTGTGCTCTTCCTTAGATAACACTGAACACTGAAAAGTTAGTAAGTAAATAGACAAATGAAAATACTTTGCAACGATACAGAATAAAGAGAGGAGAGAAGCTTCTGTTCTGAATATCTGTTAAGTAGGAGCTGAATGTATAAGGAAAGAAAATGCCACATATGAAACCTTTGAGTTGCGTCTGAGTGTTACATGCCAATATAACACACATCCTTTCTTTCTTCCTTCTGTCCTTTCTTTCTTTTTTTCCTTACTTTCTTCCATTCCCTTGTCTTCCCTCTCTTTCCTTCTTTCCTTTCTTCCTTTCTTTCCCTCCTCCCTTTCCTCCCTTCCCATCCATACCTCCCTTTACTTTTCCCTCCTATCCTTCTAATCTTTAAAATAAATAAATAAACCCCAAGAATCACCAAAAAATGAAACACGAAGGAAGGAAGAATATGACACAAGAATGAAGAAGTGAAGTAAGAAAGAAAGTATAAAAAAGAATAAATGAAGGGAAATAAGTCTTAATTCAAATAAACTTCTTGCTTGACACAATTTTTTTCCTATAACGTCTTTCCTTATTGAGCACCCTTGTACACTCTGGCCACGTGACGCACCCTCCATGTACTTACTCTTCCAGCCCCTTCCAGCCCTTTCCAGAATCCCTAAACTTCACATTAAGCTCTTCCTTCCTCTTCCAGCTCCTTCCAGTCCTTTCCAGAATCCCTAAATTTCACATCAAGACCTTCCGTTCTCTTACAAACCCTTCCAGTCCTTTCCAGAATCCTTAAACTTTACATCAAGCTCTTCCTTCCTCTTTCAGCCCCTTCCAGTCCTTTCCAGAATCCTTAAACTTCACATTAAGACCTTCCTTCCTCTTCCAGCCCCTTCCAGTCCTTTCCAGAATCCTTAAACTTCACATAAAGACCTTCCTTCCTCTTCCAGCCCCTTCCAGTCCTTTCCAGAATCCTTAAACTTCACATAAAGACCTTCCTTCCTCTTCCAGCCCCCTTCCAATCCTTTCCACAATCCTTAAACTTTACATCAAGCTCTTCCTTCCTTTTCCAGTCCCTTCCAGAATTCCTACACTTCACATCAAGCTCTTCCTTCCTTTTCCAGTCCTCTTCAGAATCCCTAAACTTCACATCAAGACCTTTTCCAGTTCCTTGCAGTCCTTCCAGGTTTCTTAAGCTTTATTTTATGCCCTTCCTAATCCATCCAGTCCCTTTCAGTTCTTCCAGATTTCACTGAACTTCACTTTAATTCTTTCCTAAATCATCAATTCCCTTCCTCTGAAAAACTAATGCATCCAGGTTGACTATAATTTTTTTATTTTATTTTTTTTATATTTTTGTTGCTCTTGGCCAGTGTCCCTTCTACATAAAAAAAAAGTAATAAATAAATAAATAATGGAAGGATAAGGCAACGCACCTTTCAGCTTCAGCGTGAGGGATGTTAAAGGAAAGACAGATTTACTGCCCAAGACACGAAGGGTGAGAATAATTTAAAGGCGTAATAAGGAATCGGTGCCGAGTCCTCTTCGGTCTTCGTGCAGTGTTGCCGTGAATAAAAGATACACTTGGCACCTCGTTTTCTTTAATATATTGGCTGTAACTATGGTAATGGAGGGCTGTGTGCATCTCTCTCTCTCTCTCTCTCTCTCTCTCTCTCTCTCTCTCTCTCTCTCTCTCTCTCTCTCTCTCTCTCTAATATTTCAATCCTTCCTCGTTTGAGACCGAGAGAGAGAGAGAGAGAGAGAGAGAGAGAGAGAGAGAGAGAGAGAGAGAGAGAGAGAGAGAGAGAGAGAGAGAGAGAGAGAGAGAGAGAGAGAGAGAGAGAGAGAGAGAGAGAGAGAGAGAGAGATTTGGCTAAGGAAATTCTCATAAGCTAAAAGGAAGAACATGGCCACTAAAAGCAGTATGAGGAGGAAGAAGAAGAGACAAAACCGAAGAAAAAAGCATAAAGATAAACAACAAAAATGAAGAAGACGAAGAAGGACGAGGATAAGAAGGAAGAGTGGCTGGGTGCATGGGCGCCATCAGGAAGGAACCTCGTTGTGTTTGATAAAGGACGGAGATGAGAAGTGACTTGATAGCATTTTTACGGAGCTGTGGAGAGACGTATGGGTGGCAGGGATTGGCTGGAAGGAAGGAGGGGCGTTGACAGAAGCATGCACAAGACTGTCCTGACTGCTTCCCGGATGTAACACTCGGATGTAACACTCGTACCGTCAACACAAGGCTGGTAGGTGTCTGCTTCCACGTCTGTTTTGTTCCACGGGGCTGGCTCTCTTAAGTTCGTCATCTGGTGACAGTCTGAAATCTCTTGATCTGCTGGAAATGTGTTCGTTAATATGCTTTTTGTTTGTGAGTGTAATTCATTTTGTTGTTTCTTAATTCTTTCATTTTTTTTCGTTCGCTTCTTCGTTCTTTCGTTTTTATTTGAGTGATTCGTTTCGTTCTTATTTAATTCCTTCCTTCCTTCCTTCCTTCCTTCCTGGTGGTGCCTTGTCATCAAATTATTTCAATCAGTCAATCAACCATCAATTCACTCCTTATCAACCCCTTCTTTCCCTTCACCCCTTCCACCACCGCCACCACGACAATGAGGAAGAGAGAAGGAACGGAAAACAATAATAGAGAGGAAGGGAAGAAAAATACGCTTATTAATTTCTTCATTACTCAAAAAACTAAAATATTAATCGTATAGGCCTCCCATGTGTACCAAACCTACTCAGAAATTCTCCTACATGTACCTACTGTGCCTCCTACGCCCTCCCTGCCCCCCACCCACCGTCAGCGTCTCCTGCAGTACTATATGGGACCTGATTATCCTACTTGTCCTTATCATGTCCTTACACGCTTCCTATTTCGGGGATTACGCAGTACACACACACACACACACACACACACACACACACACACACACACACACACACACACACGTACATACACTGAAATAAGAAAAAAGAATAGACAGAAAGACAGGACACACACACACACACACACACACACACACACACACACACACACACACACACACACACACACACACACGTACATACACTGAAATAAGAAAAAAGAATAGACAGAAAAACAGGACACACATACACACACACACACACACACACACACACACACACACACACACACACACACGTACATACACTGAAATAAGAAAAAAGAATAGACAGAAAAACAGGACACACATACATACACACACACACACACACACACACACACACACACACACACACACGTACATACATTGAAATAAGAAAAATAGTACACAGAAAGACAGGACACACACACAGACACACACACACACACACACACACACACACACACACACACACACACACACACACACACGGGTGATAAATGAACTAATACTTAGATAAGGCGTTGATTACAAATAGAAACGGTGTAATATTCTGATCAGCTCATTAACCTGATGGCTGCACCCTCCTCACCTGTCATCACCTGTACAAAAATGTAAGGTAAGGTAAGCAGCTCCTACGAGGCTCCCATTACCTGATTAATCTCACCAGCAGATTTAAGCATCATATCCTCCCCTGCTTCTCAGACTCCCACTCCTCTCCAGCACCTTTCAGACTCCTTTTCATGCCTCACTCTTCCAGATCTTCAGGAGTCCATGTCATTTCCAGCCGTTCCATAACCAATTGTCTTTTCTTTAAGCTTCTCTCACCTCTTCCAGTTCCCTCCAGTCCCTCTCAGATTACCTCTCTCTCTTACCTAAACCTCACATTATTTTCTTCATTTTTTTTTTACAGTTCCTCCCAGTCCTTCCAGGTTCCTCAAACTTCACTTCAAGAGCTTTCTACCTTTTCCAGTGCCTTACCTCTTCCTATTTCATCCAGTCCCTTCCAGTTCTTCCAGATTTCACT
>NC_087188.1:13283734-13288734 GCF_035594125.1 Scylla paramamosain
CTCTCTCTCTCTCTCTCTCTCTCTCTCTCTCTCTCTCTCTCTCACGGTAAATAGGTAGAGAGTCCCTCCATCCACGCACCCCGTCACCACTTTCACCCGTCACATCCTCCCAGGTGACACAAACACGTTTACAAGCACCTCTCTCTCTCCGTCACGTGTCTGAACTGCCGTCACGCCCCAAATCCACACCTTTAAGACGGTAATCTCTCTCTCGTTAGGGCGTCTTGGGGCCAAGGGCGCGTGGTGGCAATTAGAGAGCAAGCACGGCTGCCCTAAACCTTCAAGAGGCCTCGTGAAGCCATCAATAGAGGCTTCAAATGATACTGGATTGGCTTCTGTTTGTCTGTTTGTCTTTCCCATCTTGTCTCTGTTCCTGTGTATTGTTTCTGGTCATTCTATCTCTGTTCCTCATCCAAGTTTCAGTTTAAGTTATCCATGGCTTAATTTTCCCTGCCATCTAAGCTTCACGTGTTTTTCAGTCTGTTTGCATCATCCCTTCCTCTCCTGCCCTTCCTAAGCCTCACCACGCAAAGATTCAGAGGGAAGAGGAAATAAGATGAAGGATGTCTGTAAGAGTCCTTGGGGTTTCATTGCAGGATTTTTGGAACGAGTTAAAGAAAAAAAGAGGAGGAAAAAAGGTGGCACTGGTATAGGACGTAGAGGAAAAAAAAATGAAGAATCAGAAGAGAGGAAATACAATGAATAACACACAGAGGAGAAAGAGGAGGAGGAACAAGAAGACGAAGAAAGAAAAAGGAGACACTGAGCTAGGAAAAAGATGAAATACACCCTCTCTCTCTCTCTCCCCCTGAAAAAAAAAAAAAATCACAAGAAAGGAGATCAAGGATACAAAGACACATAAGGACACACGTACGTAGGAATCCTTGTGTTGCATGGTGGGACTTCTGGGCCAGTTAAGTCTGCCTTCCTTGCACTAATGGAGCGCTGGCCCCTGTAAGGACGCGCTAATGGTCTGCGGGAACGTGCCAGCCCAGAATCAGACGCAGCGGGGACTGGGGGAGGAGGAGACGAGTATGTGTGAAAATATGTCTTGCTTTTTCCTCGGTCGATTTTCACAGGGAGTGTCTATTAACAGCAAAGGGGTTTTCTAGTGTTTTCCTCGTAAACTATTAAGGGATGGTGATGGTGGTGGTGGTGGTGGTGGTAGCAAGAGAAGAAGGAAGAAGAGAATTAACACATACATACTGATACGTGAGAGACACAGACAAAGAGAAATAGACCAAATGAAGAGGAACAGAACCAGAGAAAGAGGAATAGAACAGAGAAAGAGGAAGACCAAAAAAAAAAGATAAAGAAAAACAAGAAATCAAGAAGGAAGGAGAGAACGTTACGAAGATGCGAGGAAGTCACAGGAAGAAGCAGCAACTCTCCTTCCTTCCTCTTCCTCCTCCTCCTCCTCCTCCTCCTCCTCCTCCTCCTCCGCCTTCTTCTGATGGGATGAGGTTGCCCGCGCGATGGACGGCTCAATGGAGGAGGAGGAAGAAGAGGAGGGGGAAGAGAGGTAGATGGGAATAGTGAGAGAGGCAAACGGAGGAGGGAAAAAAAAAAGTTAGTGGGGAACATGAAACGAAGAGACGGAGAATAAAGAGAAATGGAGGAGATGAGAACAGATGGAAGGAGGGAAGCAAACGAAGGGAGATGAATATAGGAGATGCTGGGAGGAGAAGGAGGCAGAATAAGAGGAGGAGGAGAAGAGGGGAAATAAGAAGGAATAGAGAGAAGGAGAGACGAGGAGAAATAGAATGAAAGGAAAAGAAGATGAAAGAAAGGAAGAATAGGACAATAAAAACAAGATGGAGAAGACAATGATAAGGAATATTGTGAGAAAAAAAGAGATGGAGAAGAGGAGAAGAAGGAGAATGAGGGAGGAGAAATAGAATGAGAGGAAAAAGGATGGAAGAAAAGAGAAACAGGTCTATGAAAACAAGATGGGGAAAGAAACGAGGAGAGGAGGAGGAGGAAAAGGAGGAGGAGGAGGAGGAGGAGGAGGAGGAGGAGGAGGAGGAGGAGGAGGAGGAGGAAGGAACTGAATGAGGGGAAGAGAAGATGGAAAGAGGGAGGTATAGACTTGTGAAAAAGAGATGGAGAAGAAGACGAGGAGAAGAGGAGGAAGGAGAAACAGAATGAAGGGGAGGAGGATGAGGAGGAGGAGGAGAAGGAGAAGGAGGAGGAGGGAGAAGGAGAAACAGAATGAGACTAAGAGAAGATGAAAAGAGGGAAAACTAGACGTGTGGAAACGAGATAGAGAAGAGGAAGACAGAGAATGAGCAGGGAAAAAAAGGAAAAAGAAAAAAAGGAAAAAAAGTGATGATATTCTGAAAGGTGTCACGAGGGGCGCTTCCCACAAATATGATGGGAGTTTCATCAGGAGAAGCGACACCTGGAGAGCGGCCAGGTGCACAGGGGCGTGATGCCAACGTCTTCATCTCCGGCGAGGTGTTTCGTGAACCCAGGTAAAGGTGTGTGTGATGTCAGTGATGAGATGAAGGTTAAGGTAAAGAAGAATGAAAACTAAACGAAAAATTACTGTGGTTTATCTCTCTCTTACTGATGAAAATAGATAAAAAAATGAACGAAAAAAGAACTTATTGCTGTTGTTGTGGGTTTCTGTCTGTCTGTCTGTCTGTATGTCTCTCGCTCTTCCTGCATCTCTCTCTTTATGCCACTATAATGCATTGCTGGTTATGTAAGGCAAAACCAAGAGAGAGAGAGAGAGAGAGAGAGAGAGAGAGAGAGAGAGAGAGAGAGAGAGAGAGAGAGAGAGAGAGAGAGAGAGAGAGAGAGGGGAATCAGGAAATATTTGTAGTTCCTGCCAAGCCAAATGTCATCAACACACTTCAACATTTTGCAGACATTAATTTTTTCTCTCCGGGCAAAACGGCGAAGCGAATTTCCCACGGAGAATAATTCATTTTTACAAGTATTAATCAATGGAATGCGAGAGGGAGGAATGAACGATGCCCTGGGAATGATTTGCGTGCGTGTGCGTGCGTGTGCGTGTGTGTGTGTATGTGTGTGTGTGTGTGATGAGGACAGTGAAAAAATAGGATTAACATGTGGATAATTGTGAAAATAATGGTGGTAGTGGTGGTGGTGGTGGTGGTGATAAGAAGGGGTGAGGTTAATGGTGGTGGTGACAAACTGGAGGAAGATAAGAAAGGAGAGGATATGAGATGAATGAAAAGATAAGAATATAATGAAAATAATGACGATATGAATAAAGGAAGAGGACAAGAAAAAGAAGACAAAGATGATGATAGTGAAGAACAGAAGAAGGATGAAGGTGAAGAACAAGAAGAACAAGAAGAAGAAAACGAGAGAAAAGATGAAGAAAAGGAGAAATATATTGAACAGAAAGAAGAAGAAGAATAGGAAAAATAATGACAGTGAAACAAACAAGATAGATGAGAAATGATGACGATAACGATAAGATAAATAACAAGAGAACAACAGAACTACGAATCGTGAAACACACAAACACACACACACACAAACACACACACACAAACACACACACACACACAAAGAAAAAAAGGAAAAAAAGAGAAAAAAAATGAAAAAAAGACAGAAAAACGATAAAAAAACTACGAATCATGAAACACAAACACATAAAAAAGGAAAAAAAAGGAAAAAAAAAGGAAAAAAAAAATGAAAACCAATACCAGAATTCACTGACCAGACGGAATAATGAGGAAAGGGGTAACTGAATAAACAAGAGATGAAGAGGGGATAGATAATACACAAAAAGAGAGATAGCCACTAATGACCCGCGCCATTACTTGCCCAACCAACACACGCACGCACCCATTATCCTTCATTATGGCGCCACAACAACGCTGCTGTGATGGAGCTGGCGACACCCACCATCACCACCGTTGTTGTTAAGAGTGGTGATGGTGGTGGTGCTGGTGTTGGGTGTGGTGCTGTTGTTGTGGTTGTGGTCATCTTGTTGTTATTGTTGAGTGTGGTGGTGTGGTGGGTTGGGGGTAGTGGTGATGGTGTTGTTGTTGTTGTTGTTGTTGTTGTTGCTGTCGTTGTTGCTGCTTCTACTTTTCTTCTTCTTCTTCTTCTTCTTCTTTTTGTTTTTCTACTTCTTATCCTTGTTCTTTTGTTCTGTTCCTGTTCTTGTTCTTGTTCTTGCTGTTCTTTCTCCAATCGTTTTTATCATCACCATAAGTAGCAGTACCACCACCACCACCACCACCACCACCACTACCAGTCACACAAGCACCATCACTACCTACACCTCAATAACCCCACCTGTCCGGCCAAGCAGCTCGAAATGCAGGTGGCCAGGGTCGTGTCCTCACTTGGGAAATGAGACAGTCTGCGCGGAGCCGGAACAGATCACAAAAGTCACGAAAAATCACTGAAAATCACGAAAAATGACGAAAAATCACGAAAAATCACGAAAAATCACCGGAAAATAACATGGCGCGGGTGTTGCATGGGAGTCTCAGTGGCATGTCTAACCCAGGCAGGACATGTCAGGAATGTTGGTGCGCCAGAAACCAGATAAAGCTTAGCAAGTCTTGAGAATTTCCTAGAGAACGAAAACTCTGAATGTCTCCGCCTGCTTCCCTCCTTCCTGTGACTTGAACTCTTTCCAGTGAGAGGTTTCAAGACACTTAGCCTCCAGTTTCAGGTGATGTTTTGACCTTTCTTTTGTGACTGATACTCTCAGTGACTTTTTATCGCTCTTTTTTGTTGTCCTTGGCCTCCCGAGAGAAATAAATAAAGACAAACAAACAAACAGAAACAAAAAAACAAACAAACATACAAACTGACACAGATAAAATACCAGAAGTAACACAAACATCAACATTACTCTCTCTCTCTCTCTCTCTCTCCTCTCTCTCTCTCTCTCTCTCTCTCCCAAACACATAAATCCACACGTTCACTGGGGTTCAATTAATATTCTGCAAACGTTGTAACACTCTACTTATAATCTATCATGGCAGAGGGAGAGGGGGGCGAGG